>NC_142951.1:19350870-19359025 GCF_046866305.1 Octopus bimaculoides | reverse complement strand
TTACGCAATCGTGAGTGCAGCACCCTAACCACTGAGTCATGCGCCTTATAATCAAACTCTACAGAGGTCGACTTTGCCTCTCATCCTTTCGGAACCGGTAAAATATGCAGCAGTTGAGGAGTGAGGTCGATGCAATCGGCTTACCCCCTCCCCGAAAATGGTAAGGTTGTGCCCAAATTTTGAAATCAATATTTATACACACACACGCATATATATATATATAGATAATATATATATATATATATATATATATATTATATATATATATATACCGGAGTAAGCACATGAAATGTGCAACAAGGTGGAAAAAAAGAGTACTCAAATACCAGAGGTAGAGTAATATGCTTTATTTAAAAGCAGCAGAAATATATATATATATATAGCGAGAGAGAGAGAGAGAGAGAGAGAGAGAGAGAGAGAGACAGAGAGAGAGAGAGAGACAGAGAAAGAGAGAAAGAGAGAGAGAGAGAGAGAGAGAGAGAGAGAGAGAGAGATCAGAGACAGGTGTTCTCTGTACAGAATACACTTCGTAGTGCTCAGGAGTTTTAAACTTGAGCAGGTAGAGGAGTAAATGTAGAGATAAGCAGGTTTGGGAAGTCGATATACAAAAAATATTAAATACATTCAATGCAAAAAATGTACAAATGTCTGATTGACACAGAATATACAAAAAGGTCTGATTGAAACAGAATAAAAATGATATCAGGAATTAAAGGGGTTGAATAAGAGTAGTCCCCAAAATGACTTTCTAATACACTTAGCTCTCCACAAAATCATTCTATCTCTAAACTCCATTCTGTCAACGTCTCAAATGTAAAATTCTTCCCTGAAGACAGAGGGTGGTATTATCCGATGATGAAATCAATTTACAATCATTAGTTTGGACCACCAGAAACAGCTGTTGGACTCGTAGAATTCTTAATCAACCCCTTTAACTCCTGATATCAGTTTTATTCTGTGTAAGTCGGACCTTTTTATATGTAAACATTTGTACATCTTTTGTATTAAATCTATTTAATATTTCTTGCATATCGACTTGCCTAGCTTGCTTGTCCTTACATTTACTCCTATATATATATATATATATATATATATATATATATATATATTATACTATATATATATATATATATATATGTATGTATGTATGTATTTATGTATGTATGTATGTATGTATGTATGTATGTATGTATTAATTTCAAGTTTTGGCACAAGCCCAGCAAATTTCGAGGGAGGGGGGTAAGTCGATTGCATCGACTCCAGTGATCAACTGGTGCATATTATATCGACTCAGAAAGGATGAAAGGCAAAGTCGACCTTGTCAGATTTTGAACTCAAAACGTAAAAACGGACGAAATGCTCTCTGGGGTGTTATTTTCTGCGCTAGAGCCTGTGTATTGTATATATGTACCCTATAAAAATAAAGGTTTCTGATCAAATTAGTGACGTAATTACTTCTTGCTATCACACATTTATGATATTCATTCTTTTGATTACTAATTTGATCAGTTCAAATTGATTTTCATAAGTATCTAGCTTTATTTTTAAATTTTAGATTCTCCCCTTTGCTCCCAACTTACCCCCATATCTATTATATTTTTGACATCTAACTACGTAACTCGGCAAGAATTATGAAATTATCGATAATTGAGTGGAAATTTAAAACTTATTGATGGCTCCTACACCTTTTTTTAAAGCTCCTCCACCATATCTTTCGTAAATATGCTGGTTGGCATATATTCTTTGGTTCACCACTTTCATTTTGCATCTTCATACACTTTCCATGCATATATATATATCATATATATATATATATATATATATATATATATCAATAAATATATATGGTATAAATATATATTATGTATATATATATATATATATATATTACTTGTTTCAGTCATTTGACTGCGGCCATGTTGGAGCACCGCCTTCAGTCAAAGAAATCGATCCAGGACTTATTCCTTTTAAGCCTAATACTTGTTCTATCGTTCTCTTTTGACCGAGCCCCTAAGTTACGGGGACACTTAAACACACCAACATCAGTTGTAAAGTGATGGTGGACACACATACACACACACACACACACACATACACACACACACACACACACACATACACCACATATACGATGGGCTTTCAGTCTCCGTCTACCAAATTCATTCACAAGGCTTTGGTCGGCCCGAGGCTGTAGTAGAAGACACTTGCCCAAGGTGCCACGCTGTGGGACTGAAATCTAGAACCGTGTGGGTGGGAAGCAAACTTCTTACCACACACCCACACCTGCGCCTAAAATACATGAAGTGTATATACACAGACACACACAGAAGGAGAGCAAAATAACACACAGGCAAAAAAAAAAAGACACACACATAAAATGGGGACATGATCATCCTTCATCACTTTTGTATCCAGAACCACGCTTATCGCTCCGGAATGAAGTTTAGGATTACTCGGTTTTCCGGAAATCGATTTTGATAAAACTTTTCCCAGCTGATTTGCATACTATGGCAATACCATTGTTATGTTTTCATCATTCTGTGTAATGTCCTTTCTTTTTTTTTTATTTCAGATTCTTCAGTTTTTCGGTGAATAGTGTTTCTCCTCTCTAAGAACAATGGGATGTGGAAAAGGCATTAACAATGAAGAAACGTCTGTCATCATCAAGGAAAGTGCTAAATGTACCTCTCTTCATGTCATCGCAGAGAAGTTAGGTTGTCATGTGGACACGGTTAGACGATTACTGAAGGACCACCCAAACATTACTAGGGTCTTACAGCATACAAAGTGATAGGTTGATGGTGTGGCCGCCAACATCTCCGGATCTCAACCCTATTGAAAATCTTTGGTCCATCATTAAACAAGATGTTTATGCCGACGGACGCCAATTTACGTCGAAAGATGTCCTATGGGCGACCGTAAAAGCTGCAGCAGAGGCAGTCCAATTAGCAACTATTAAGAAATTGACAAACTCCATGACTAATAGGGTTTTTGAAGTTATCCGTCGAAATGGGGCTCGTGTGGCTGAATAATTCATTATGTCAATACATGCTATAATATTATTATGGTTTTCTGTTATTTATATATTCATATGTATGCTTAATATGTATCATTGGCCTTCATTTTCTGAAAAAAAAAATGTCTTGATGGACTGTTTTCATTCAAAAGCTATTAGCGTGGTTCACCCCAAAAACTGAAGACTGGATGTTACACAGAATAATGAAAACATAACAATGGTGTTGCCATAGTGTGCAAACCAGCTACTGTGTCTTCCACGTTGTCATTGTCTTTACACATTATCGCTGCCTATCCTTAACTCAGTCTTTCTTCATCTCCTCCCTTCTCACCACCTTATTTATTTTCTTCACCACCTCTTTCTTCCTGGCTGTTATTAATTTTCTTCTCACGATCTTGCTTTCTCTCTTTCTTTTACACGTTTCTTTTAAAAATAGCCTTCGTATCTTTTCTCATTTATTCTTTGTCTCATTTCTCCATGTCACTATTTATTCTAGAAATTCCTTCCTTCCTTTGCGTTTGCCATGACAAGTTCTGAAAAAGATCTGCTGCATTTTATGCATAAATGTACTTATTTTTAAGGTTACCCTCTACATATTTTCTGTAGAAATTATTGCCAGCACTGATTTGATACGACGTTTCGTATCCGAACACGTCTAATGTAAGCAATACAATCGATGATGGAAACAATAGCAAATGGGTGTATACACATGTTTCAGGAGTTCTTGCTCTTTCTTCGGCAACATATCCAACCCATTAACCATCCACGAACTCATTGCTTAAATGACCACTAAGCATAGCTATGTAACACTATTGAATTTTATATATTAAACACATTCCTGGCCGCTGGTGAAGAACTGACAAATCTGTCGGTTACGACAACCTCTGTTCCAATTGATCTGATCGACGGAACAACCTGTTCGTGACCTTAACATGCAAGTGGTTGAGCACTCCACAAACGCACTTACTTTTAACGTAGTTCTCGGGGAGATTCAGCGTGACACGGAATGTGACAAGGCTGGCCTTTTGAAATACAGGTACTAGTCCTTTTTGCCAGCCGAGTGGACTGGAGTAATGCGAGCATAATATACTACTAAGTATATTAAAGGTACTTATGTATCCTAGTTCATGGTTAGCGATGTTATGCCTGCTTGTATGGTTTCGAGTAATTTTGACCTGTAACATTTACAACTAATTGCATAATAAGCATAATATTCCCACTTACATGAATACATCAAAGCAGCTGTAAAGATATATTATATTATATTGTGTAAAAGTTTATGGAAATATATTCCATATATTTACGATTGTCCATCTCAAATGATATTGATATCCCGGAGCGTAGGGTATGTCATGTTCTTGAGTAAAACCCTTCATTTCCCGTTGCTTCAGTCCACTCGGCTGTAAAGGAGTAACTCTACGATGAACTATCGTCCCATTCCGGGAAAAATCGGTTTTCTCAGTCACTTATGCACCATGGAAACCTGGTAAGTGGTCCGACGAGTCCTATGACTGCAGACAGTGCTTATATGTATTATAAGCATTCTGAGGTGGAGTGGCAGTGAAATTTTATTCCTCTAGATACTGCAAGTGACCTCAATAAATAAGAGTAGAATTGATTCAATCGGAGTGTGCGAATCACAACACCTCCAGTGGTTATCATTGTTGATGTACATCCTAGCAAAATGTATGAATCTATCTACATCTACAAATGTTTGTTCGTTTCTTTCTTTCTTTCTTTCATTCGTTTATCCTTTATTTCTTTCTTCATTCTGTCCGTCCACCCTTCCTTAATTCCTTCCTGATTTTTCTTTCGTTCTTTCTTTCTTTCTTTCTTTCTTTCTTTCTTTCTTTCTTTCTTCTCTTTCTTTCTTTCTTTCCACCCTTCTGTAATTCCTTCCTACCTCTTATTTGTTTGTTTGTTTGTTTCTTTCTTTCTTTCTGTCCTTCCGTCCTTCTTCCTCCTGTAATTCCCCTCCCCTGCCTTTTCTCTCTCTCTCTCTCTCTCTCTCTCTCTCTCTCTCTCTCTCTCTCTCTCTCTCTCTTCCTTCTTCCTCGCAGCCTGCCACTCTCTTTGTTTCTCTCTCTAACCCATACTAACACGAGTCATTTATTTCATATTCCTCCCCCTTCCGTTCAATCTTTCTCTTATATCCTTTCCCCCACCCTATACCCCCCTCCTCTTTCTTCCTCTCTATTTCCTCCTCTCCTCTCCATATTCCTTTCTCTCCCTCCCCTCTCATCCCTCCCCTCTCTCCCTCCCCTCTCTCCCTCCCCTCTCTCCCTCCCCTCTCTCCCTCCCCTCTCTCCCTCCCCTCTCTCCCTCCCCTCTCTCCCTCCCCTCTCTCCCTCCCCTCCCTCCCTCCCCTCTCTCCCTCCCCTCTCTCCCTCCCCTCCACCCCCACCCCTCTCTCCCTCCACCCCTCCCCTCTCTCCCTCCCCACTCCCCCCTCTCCCACACCCCCCTCCCCTCCCCCTCCCCCCTCCCCTCCCTCCCTCCCCTCTCTCCCACCCCTCCCTCTACATCATACAAACATCTAATTTAACTTCTATTCATTTACTTCAATATCTTTCCATAAAAAAAGTCATTTTCTTAATTTTTTTGTTTTGGCTTTAGTCTTCACCTTCTGTTGTCTGTTGCTGCAATTATTATTATTATTATTATTATTATTATTAACATCAACATCATCATCATCATGATTATTACTATTATTATTAGTAGTAGTAATATCCCTCCTCTAATGTCCCTGTGGCAAAGAAAAGAAATATTACAACAACAACAACAACAACAACAACAACAATAATAATGAATGTCGTCATCGTCGTCGTCGTCGTCGTCGTTGTCATTGTTGCCGTTGTCACTGAATGGCGCCCTTGTTGTCACCGCTTTCGTCGTCTTTGCCATCGTTCTTGGGAGTTGGCTGTTTCACTAAGCGCAAACCTCTGCATGTTTCTGTGTGTGTGTTGTATGGGTGGCTGGGGTGCTTATCTATAGTTTATTAAACCAGGAACAAAAATTTAAAATTGAAAACCAGAATGTTACAGTAAAATAGAAATGAAGGACAAATGAAAGGAAATACACAAAAAGAGAAAAGCAAATAGGAAAATGGACATTTTTACGGAAAAATATTTTATTAAGACAGTATACGAATATGTGTACACAGCATGATTGTGTGTGTGTGTGAGCGTTTTTGTGTTTATGTTTGTGTGAGAGACAGGTGGGAGTGAGAGAGTGAGTAAACAATATTCAAAATAGTGTTCGTTGGGGGGGAAAAAAAAGGAAATGGCTTCTCGCAACGCCTGCGTAGCAAAACGGATATTATTCAAAGAGCAATGTTTATGTGTACTTGAAACAAAATAGCAACAATAGCAAGAAATGTGTACAGCATTGTTTAATAATAACATAACATGTGCCACACTTCTTTTGATTAATTATTTTCATTGCAATATATATGGTAAGAAGCTTGCTTCCCAACCATAGGGGTCTTGGGTTCATTCCTACAGCGCAGCACCTTCCAATGGCCTCCACTATAGTCCCGAGCCGAGCAAACCCTCCTGAGTGGAGGTTTAGTAGACAGAAACTGAAAAGAGCCCATCGTATATATATATATATATATATATATATATATATATATATATATACGATGGGCTCGATTGACCGTTGACTGAACACTATTCAATTTTTTTTCTCCGTGTTTTTCTCCTTGTCTCCGTATTCTTTCTGTTGAAGAGCGTAGCTCGAAACGTCAAAGACTTTCCGTATTCCCGAGCGGCGTCATACTAATATATCCTTTTGTTATTTACACTACCTGTCCTCGTCTGTTGTTATTATTTGTATATTCTCCCATATATATATATATATATATATATATATATATATATATATATATATATATATATAGAGAGAGAGAGAGAGAGAGAGAGAGAGAGAGAGAGAAAGAGGAGGGATATAATACCGAAAAATGTCATGTGACAATAAAATATGTAGACTCAACTAAAAATTCTATGAATAACCAGTCCCTACCAAGCCCAGAACATTTGCCAACTTCAAAAAACACTGCTGTTGCTGAATTTTACCCAAACACTCAATTGAGATCTATCCAGGGATCCGAGTGCAGGAAGAAGGTAAGCTTCAAGCAGTGAGTGGAAGTATACAAAGAGAAAAAAGAAATGAGAGCACAATATACGATAAGAAGCAATAATTTATTGACATCGAGAGTTTTCCCCATACTGAAGCAGTAAGGGAATTCGATAGTTACTATATAGCTCATAGCACTTATATACAAGCACACACAGATACATACATACATACATACTTACAATACATGTGACGTACGCAGAAATAGAAATAAGATAAAATAAAGCAAGTGTATCCTTTTTAATCAATTGAAATTTAGCCGATGTGTATTCAATTAGAGTAAAGATTGTTTGCCAACATAACATGGCAGTCCTGGTTTTGGACAAATGTTGCTGTAATTTAGTCCCAAGAGACATCGTCTCCAGCTGGCTATACGACACGATCTGTGTCCTTATATTTTCGAACAAAGGAATCTAGCACCCCCACTCAGTTCAAAACAATATCTGTGTATCGCGATTTCCGGGTTATTTGAGCTTAGTGGGGGTACTAGATTCCCTTGTTCGAAAATATAAGGACACAGATCGTGTCGTATGACCAGCTGGAGACGATGTCTCCTGGGGCTAAATTACAGGAACATTCGTCTTAAACCAGGACTGCCATGTAATGTTGGCAAACAATCTTTACTCCAAAGTACTGTTGCTGAATATCTCTCGTTGGGAGATTTAAAAATAATAATTTTCTAATGCATTCAATTAACTGAATACTACGCTGACCAAGTTCCTGTATGAAGTGCTGATGAGTTAACAACCTGGATTATATTTCTTATATCAATTTACACACACACACACACGTCTTTTATCATTTATTCTTTCCTTTGTTTCAGTAATTGAACTGTGGCCATGCTGGAGTATCACCTTGAAGGGTTTACTGGAACAAATCGACCCCAAACCTTATTATTTTTGGTCTGGTATTTATTCTTTCGGTTCCACTTGCCGAACCGCTGGCTTACGGGGACATAAGCAAACCAACTCCGGTTGTCAAGCGATTATGTGGGACAAGCAC
>NC_142951.1:19343370-19345870 GCF_046866305.1 Octopus bimaculoides | reverse complement strand
ACACCAGGTTAATAGAATCACTATGCCTAAGCGAAATAACAACAGTAACAACGATAATAATAATCCTTTCTACTGGAGGCACAAAGACTCAAATTTATGGGGAAGGGACTAGTTGATTACATTGACCCTAGTATTCCAATGGTACTTAATTTATTGACCTCGAAAGGATGGCAGGTAAAGTCGACTTCGGCGGAATTTGAACTCAGAACGTAGTGGCAGACGAAGTACAGCTAAGCATTTTGCCCGGCGTGCTGACGATCCTGCCAGCTCACCGCCTTAATAATAATAATAATAATAATAATAATAATAATAATAATAATAATAATAATAATAATAATAATAATAATAATAATAATAATAATAATAATAATAATAATAATAATTATTATTATTATTATTATTATTATTATTATTATTATTATTATCATTATTATTATTATTATTGTTGTTGGCTGTCGTGCGGTAAAGCAAACCTCGAGAGAGCCGAACAATGGTATGAACACAACCCAGAGGGAATAATAGAAAGCAAACATTACAAAATACTCTGGGATTTTAAAATACAATGCGACCAATTCATAGAGGCGAGACGGCCAGATATCGTGTCCATCCATAAAGATGAAAAAGAAGCAAAGATAATAGATGCTGCAATACCAGGCGATTCGAGGGTGAAATGTAAGGAAACAGAAAAGATTGAGAAATACCAGCCACTGCGGGACGAGATAGGAAAAGTATGAGGAAAGTAATGGTGATACCATGGTAATTGGAGCATTAGGAGTAGTTTCTAAGAGCTTTGAAAAACATATTAAAGAATATTGGAGCTGCTGTGAGTCTCGAAGTGATCCAGAAGGCAGCATTGTTGGGTACAGATCGCATTCTAAGGAGAGTATTGTCTCTTTGAGTCACAGGAGAAGGCACTACTTGAAACGTTTGGTGATTTGTTATTGCCTGCTTTCAAGTAAAGAATAATCGGTAATTAAGAACTATCCGAGAGTATTTCATAATAGACAAAATAAAATTGATAATAATGTGAAGATAGTGCCAATTATTGTTGGATCCTTGAAGACAGTATCAGAAGACATCAAGAGGAATATAAAAGAAATCGGGACAGAATGTCCAGTAGAACTGTTACAAAAGGTTTGCTTCCTTGGCACGGGCAGAATAATCAGGAAAGTATTAGTTAAAAAGAACAGATAGCATGGTGCTGTAGGCTGCAGACAGCAAGCCTGCTACCCATGCAAGACTCTAAGAGTTCTAATAAAGCCTGAGATAAAAATAAAGATAATATATGTATGTATGTTATCAATCAGTTTCATTTCTGTATTTCTTATCAATAGAGAAAGAGCCGGACTCTAACATAGATTCAAGGCTCCTTCATTGGAACTTTTATCAACATCATCTAGGTATGTGTGCATATGTGTGTGTGTGTGTGTGTGTGTGCAGTATTTGGTGTTAGTGTATGCGCATATTTGTATGTTTGTTTTATGGATGCGTTTTTATGTATATATTTTCATGTCTAGATGCATGCATATGTATCTATGTGCTAAATTTTTGGAAAGTTTTACATATCTTTACAGTTCCATTGATGGCTTAAATCTGTAGTCTTCTAATCAGCCTTTTTCTTTCAGGTTTTGAGAACCCTAATTTTTCCAGGTTTTTGTTGAGGCAGTTCGTTACATATCCCAATGCCCCAACAATTTCTCAGTAGCTCGGTGTAGTTGTTCTCTTTTCCTCTAATCTTTAGTGTGATGTTGACATCCGCAGGACAGCTGATTTCTACTACTGTACACAGTTTCTCTTCTCTGTCCCAGATTACTATATCCGGTCTATTATGTCTGCACTTTATTGAGGTTTTTATTGGGACATTCCACCAATACTCTTTCATATTGTAAGTGGTAATGGCCTCTACCTCATTATGGGTTTTCATCTCCTTAGCCCCGGGGTTATCCTGTCGGTGGATTTCATTGTACAGTGTCTTGGCCACAACATCATGTCTCATAGGTAGGTAATACCGGGATGACATTTTTAGACAGTTGCTGATGATGCGGGTGATATCTTCGATACTGATTCCACAGAGTCTGTCTGTCTGTCTGTATGTATGTATGAAGTGCATGTTGTATTGAAGCAATTGTAACTACAGAATAAAAAAAATAATACCATATATTCTAGTCTTCGTTTTAATTATATATATCGTCTGCGAGTAATATACTTGATCAGGAATTTCAACTTTTATAAATAGTTTTCTCTTCAAGCATAAAACATTTGCATACATACAACTGATAACCAGAATACACGGACGTGCTTCATGAGGACATCGTTTAGATTTTAATCCCTTTCATTTCCTCTATCTATCTGTCTGTCTGTCTGTCTGTCTATCTGTCTGTCTACCTGCCTGCCTGCCTGTCTGTCTGTCTGTCTGTCTGTCTGCCTGTCTGTCTACCTGCCTGTCTGTCTAATACCTGCATACAGGCATATAAAGTCATAAATGACAGAGGAATGTTTT
>NC_142951.1:19328370-19333370 GCF_046866305.1 Octopus bimaculoides | reverse complement strand
ATCCTCTACAATAGTACATATTCTCCTGGCTAGGCAGTATGGTATGTTGCGTTTTGTATGGGGTGGATGGCACGATTTAAAGTTCAAGTATTGGTGTGTGTCTGTGTGTTTGTAATATATATCTGTGGTAATGGCGGTGTTCTTTTTAATTACCATTATATCTAGAAATGGTAATTTGCTACTGTTCATCTCCTTTGTGAATTGGATGGATGGGTGTAGGTTGTTCAGGAGGGTGTTAAATTCTTCCACAATGCTTTGAGGTTTGGTCCAGATTATAAAGCAATCGTCCAGGTATCTCTTCCATGCTTTTTCTATAAGCTTCCTAAATTCGGTGTTATATCTCTCCTCTATTTCCTGGTAGAGTTTTTGTTCCAAGTAACCCATCACCGAATTCGCATAAACGGGGGCAAACCTCGTCCCCATAGCCGTGCCTTTAATTTGGATATAGTTCTTACCATTGAAGAAGAACGTATTATTTTCCAGGATAAGTCTCACTCATTCTAGTATAAATGTCACCGTGTACCTGTTGGGAATTGCTTCTCTGTGTTTGTTTACCCAGTATTCAACCGCCTTTATTCCTAAATCATGTGGGATATTTGTGTATAGGCTTACTACATCGAAGCTCAGTAGGATTGAATTTGTTTCAGTGGTTTTGGGAAGATGGGATAAAAAGTCGATGTCATCCCGAATGAAACTGGGTATGTATGTACAAAGTGGCTTCAAAAGAATGTCGATGAAATTGCTTAGACGGTGAGTAGGGCATACTGGGCCAGCTATAATTGGTCTAAGTTTTAAATCTTTTGGATGTAGCACTTTTATGTATTCACTTCCTTGTTCCTTTACTCCCTGTTGAATATCTTCTGACTTATGTATTTTGGGTAAGCCGTAAAAGTTACTGGGTTTTGGTTCGAAGTTGGTGATGTAGTCTCTTTCATTGTCAGTGAGTGAGTTGTAGTGTTTAGAAACTAAGTGGTTGATCTTCTTCATGATGTGGTGGTCTATGTTCGAGGGTATTTCACAATAGAAGGTTGTGTCATTTAGTTGTTCCTCAACTAAATCCTTGTAGTATTCCACATCCATGATGACGATTGCACCCACCTTTATCTGCTTGTTTAATTATTATTGTTTCATCGTTTTGTATGCGTTTAAGTGCAGATATCTCTGATTTGTTAATGTTCGGCCTAATTTTGGTATTTTGTTTTAGGGGGAAGTTTGATAGGGTGTCAATATATTGGTCCAGGTAGATATTTCTGCCTTTTGGTGGGGTGAAATTTGATTTATTCCTCACTAAAGAATCTTCGGTTTCATTATTATTTTTATTATTAATATTGGTGGTGAAGAATTCGACAAGTCGTAATTTGCGACAGAATTTCTGGATATCTTCCTTTAGTTCATGGTGGTTGACTGTTGGTGTAGGTGTAAATTTCAGGCCTTTTAACAGAAGTTGGGTTTCATCATTGGGTTTCATCAGAAGTTGGGTTTCATCATTTCTCTTCTGGAAAGATTAATTATCTTAGGGTCTATGTGTCCAATTGTTTTGGGTATGTTACTTCTTGGGGTGTTTCTTTCTCCGGTGTTTGTTGTCCTGACATTAAAAAATGAATTTTTTTCTGTTTATGGTTGCTATTTTTGTTGGTGTTGATTTGAAGTTTGTGTTTTCGTTGTGTTATTTTACCTGGTGTTGTTATGTTTGCCTTCCTATTTTCAGAATTAAATATCTTCTTTTTCAATTTGTAAGTATTGGTTTTAGTGATCTGAGAGGATGGTCTGGTATTGTTTCTGGTTCTAGGCCGGTTTTTTTCCCCGTTTTTTGTAGGTAATCTTTGTTGAGGTTTTGAAAATGATCTGGTGTTCCTACGTCTAAAGGTCTGATCAGAGAAATATTTATTTTGTTCATGTTTTTTGTTTATAATGTGTAGATTAGGGTGTTTGCGTACAAAAGAGGAAGAGTTCTTACCGTAGTTCCTCTTTGATTCCTGGTGGGATGGGCGTTGATGTTGCCTCATGCTCTGGTTTTTGTTACCTTGGTGAGATTGTTCTTTTTTACTGTTATTTCTCTGGGTTCTAAGTTCTTTACCGTAGTTGGTAGAATATTTATCCAGGAATAGTTGTTTCTGCTGCCATAATTTGCGTGATTTGTTCTCTTCTCTGGAGATATCTTTGATCCATAGTTCGCGCATTTTTTCTTCTACATTGCCAGTTGCTAGTTTTGATATTTCTTCTTCAATAAGACTGTCGATTGCTTCATATTTGGTTTTATAACGGGATTGTTTAGACAGGGTGATAGAAATGTCGGTCCTGAATTTTGTTAATGCGAGATCCCATCGGAGTTTTGTTTCTTCCTCTGGTTCTCCTCTAATTTCTTTAATTAAGTACTTCCGAGGAAGTATGGGTGCCGTTAAGGAAATCCATTCTGAGTGTGTTTCGGCATATTTTTCGCATTTATATGCTTTCCAGAAGTTTTGTTTTCTTATATTGAGAGATTTCTTCCATGTCTGCCAAATTTCTTTTCTTTTTCGGTGGGCTTCATTTTCCAGATTTCTTTCATTTATTTCTGATATCCACGGAGGTTGTGGTAGATTTTCTTTGGTAGACTTTATAATTGTTGGTATGATTTCCGTGAGATTCTTCATTTCATTGTTTATATGTTCGTTGATGAGTTTTCCATCTGTTGACTGTTTTTCTATTTCTTTTAAGATAGAGGATTGTGTTTCTATCGTTGTGATGAGGATTGATAGTTTGGATGAAATTTCCATCAGAATTTTTTCCGATTCCGTTAATTTTGTTTGTTGTTTCACAGACATGTTGGCTTATACACAATAGAATATATATATATATGCGAGTAAAAATAAATACAAAAAAGGTGGGTTTTTTTATATGATTGTGTATAGAGGAATATATTATTTTGCTTAAAAGAGTTCCAACACTGTCTGTTTTTTATGTTTTATTTATATTCCTGCAGAACTAATGTGGGGTATAGAATATGGAATATACAATATATAATATGATATACAATATACAATATAAAATAAAATAAAATAAAAATGGATGGCACCAGGGTCATCTCATAAATAATGCAATTTTGTCAAATACATGAACTAAAAGTCGGAGGGGGACGGGATAAGCAACCTGCATCAACTTGCTATAAAAGCAGGTAGTATTTTACCTTGTACTTATTCTTAGTGCAAGATTTTAACAGTTATTTTTTCATAGCTACAATCGAAGTGACAAAGGAACATGTTCGGCATATTTTGCTTTATGAGTTGAATGAAGGCAACAACGCAACGGAAAGTGCGAAGAATATTAATACAGTATGTGGGTGTCGGACAATAAGCGTAAGCCAGTACCAATGGTGGTTCCAGAAATTCTGAACCGGAAACTACAGCCTAGAAGACAAACCTCGTCCTGGAAGATCTGTAGAGCTCGGCCAGGACGTCCTGAAAACCCTGGTGGACCAAACTCCTGTCGTAACTGTTGAGGAACTAGCAGAGACGCTTGGATTTGGTCATTCAACCATTCATCAACACCTTCGTGCCATCGGAAAAGTCAGTAAATTGGGTCAATGGGTTCCTCACAAACATTCTGAGTCTAATCGCGTGCAGAGAGTGAATGTGTGCTCTTCACTGTCTTCACGCATGAACTTTTTTTGGACAGAATCGTGATTGGTGACGGGAAATGGGTTCTCTATAAAAATGTCAAGCGTCGAAGACAGTGGGTAGGGAAAGGAAAAACACCGGCACCCCTGGCTAAAGAAGGTCTTCACCCACGTAAGGTGTTGTTATCTGTTTGGTGGGGTATGAAAGGTTTAGTCCACTTTGAACTTTTAAACCCAAACCGAACAATAACAAAGGAGATCTACTGCGAGCAGCTTGAGCGGCTTAAGTCAGCGCAAGGAGGAAAACGACCATCTTTGTTTTCAAGACGAAAGGTGTTCTTCCATCAGGATAATGCTCAGCCACATATAGCGAAGGTGACATTCCAAAGGCTTGAGCAGTTTGAATGGGAAATGATGTCCCACCCACCATCTGATTATCATTTATTCTGCAGTCTTCAGAAAACGATGGAAAAAGTATGAATTCTGTAGACGGAGTCAGAACAGTACTAGGGGAGTAATTTTCGTCACAGACAAGTAAATTTTGGAAGAGGGGTCTTGCAAGTCTACCAGATAGATGAAAGAGCATTGTAGAAAATGAAGGAGAGCATAGTTTAGAGTAAAAAAGAACTTTGTTTATCTTAATTTTGAACAATAAAAGAAGTATGAAAAACCGCATTATTCATGGGATCATCCTATATGTATACATACATATATATATATATATATATATATATATATATATATATACGTGCACCTATATTCACATCCATACATAGATACATACATGCATGCATATATATCTATACATATACATGTATATATATCCATATATATATATATATATATATATATATATATATATATATATATATATATATATATATATATATATATATATATATATATATATATATATATATATATATATATATATATATATACATGTATATATATATACATGTATATATATATATATATATATATATATATACATAGGATCGCGGTTCGATTCCCAGACCGAACGTTGTGAGAATTTATTGAGCGAAAACACCTAAATCTCCACGAGGCTTCAGCAGGGGGGTTGGGGGGCGGCGAACCCTTCTGTATTTTTCACCACAACTTTCTCTCACTCTTTCTGCTATAACTATATTTCAAAGGTTTAGTGCATAACTGGTACTCAATTTATTGATCCTGAAAGGGTGAAAGGCAAAGTCGACCTCGGCGGAATTTGAACTCAAAATGTAACGGCAGACGAAATACCGCACGAGTGGTAGTGTGGTAAATAGCTTGCTTAACAATCATATGGTTCCGGTTTCAGTCCCGTGGCACCTTGGGCAAGTTTCTTCTACTATAGCTTCGGGCTGAAAAAAGCCTTGTGAGTGTATTTGGTAGACGGAAACTGAAA
>NC_142951.1:19298370-19313370 GCF_046866305.1 Octopus bimaculoides | reverse complement strand
ATATATTAGAATACAAAAGGTCTAAAAATTAAAACAATGCGGCTAAAAATTCAAAATACCAGTCCTATTAGACAAAAAATAATATGAAGCTAAAATAATATAAAATAATTGTCCACCGATTAAAGAATTTAACTCACGATTAAAACACTTTTTAAATAATTTAAAGTCATTCGAAGGTAATTAAAAGATATATATAATCTTTTTTCTTTTTTTTTTATATTTGAAATAGTCTAATACTTTCCTCAACCGGTACAACTTCAAATAAATTCGTCTTCCAAGGTAAAATCCCAAAGATCCTGAAGTTGTCTCTACTCGCAAAACCTTTCAAACGTTCATATAAGCACACCGGTCAAAAGCAACACACACAAGTACCTATTGGCCATTTCAGGAGTTCACTACCGTAGTTCAATTACACCAAGGTGTAATCCGGCAATGACCCCTTCATCAGGATAACAGCTATAAACACACACACACACACACACACACACACACACACACACACACACACACACACACACACACACACACATATAATATAGGATAAAATCTTTATAAGAATTTATCAAGTAGTCAGCGTGAAAAAACCTCATAATGAAAAAAACTCATAATTTTTTCCCATAAATATATATAATTATATATAAGGGCATTAACTATATAGTAATGCCTCACGCTTAGAGGGACTAAATAAGTCTTGACTTATTTAGTCCCTCTAAGCGTGAGGCATTACTATATAGTTAATGCCCTTATATAAATTATATATATATATATATACATATATGCATGCATATATATTTGTGTGTGAGAGAGTGTATGTATGCATTGCATTCGTTATACTGGAAGATTTTATTTCGCCAGCACCGGATAATGGTGCGAAGTACCCAGATCGGTATGGGTTATGGCTTTTTCAGATGAGTCTGATTGAACAGAAACAGCCGGCCCAGTTGTTTGGGAGTTGCACACTCGATTGCAAGGTTGTCGTTCCTGTTCTCGGTCCGTGCTGTGCATTGTGTTCTAGAACGAAACACTTCATTTTATGTTTCTAGGCCACTCAGTTGTGTGTAAGCCTGCTATGAACTGGCGTCTCTTTCGGGTAGACTATTTTGATCTCGGTCAACTGAACGCCATGGGAAACAGTTAAACTTCTCTATCTGTACTGAGACTCAAGACAACACTTACTGACAAAGCAAGATCAGGCATTATATCCCTTATTTTTGGTTCAGTCACTATTAACAACCAATAAAGTTGACCAACAATGCCTGTTATTTCGTTGGGACACGGTGAAGTATACCCTAACCACTAAGCCACGCGACTTCACTAGACATACATTTACATGCATACATGCATACATACATACATATATACATATATATATATATATATATATATATATATATATATATATATATATATATAAAGACTTGCTTTGTTTATGTTTTCCCCTCCGGTTTTTTGTTCTATGTGTGCCATAAATATCGCCATCCGTTTAGAGAAAAATTTGTAGTTTAGAATCAGTAGTTCTTTGACTGCTATTTCTAAATTTTCAGTATGTTGGAGAAGCAACTCAATGCTAATCCCTGTATATTTATGATGATAAATGGTTTTACCGATAAAGGTTTTTTCATACTGAACTACTTGGCAAAATTGTTAATTATTAATTCTATTATTAATTGACGATTCCCTGCCCTTATTCTTGTATATTTTATATTTGATACCTCTAAGTTAGATGGTTAAACCGTAATCCCTTCACACGGGACTATTTGTGACGCACATGGAATAGATTTCTTTGAGGTAGGATGCCTGAACTCACTAGCCGATGAATTCGTAAGTGCCTTTCTTATCGTTGATTTTTGTTGTCGCATGGCCAAAAATTACCGTGAATTTTTTTAGAGACACTTTCAAATTTATCAGAATATCGGACTGAAGATTTGGAATAGAGAAATTTTCATTCTCTTAACCATGAAACGATCGTATCCGATTAACTAAAGACTTGTTTTGTTTATGTTTTCCCCTCCGGTTTTTTGTTCTATGTGTGCCATAAATATCGCCATCCGTTTAGAGAAAAATTTGTAGTTTAGAATCAGTAGTTCTTTGACTGCTATTTCTAAATTTTCAGTATGTTGGTGAAGCAACTCAATGCTAATCCCTGTATATTTATGATATATATATATATATATATATATATATATATATATATATATATATATATATATATATATATATATATATCATAAGGTTTTTAAACTTTTAAATTTTCATATTCAAAAGAGACAGAGACTTCAAATTCCTGTGGGAAAATTATTATATATATATATATATATATATATATATATATATATGTATGTGTGTGTGTGTGTGTGTGCGCGCGCGTCTGTGTATGTGTTTGTGTAAATATATGCATACATACAGGCATAAGTGCATATATATATATATATATATATATATATATATATATATATATATATATATATATATATATATATATATATATATATATATATATATATATATATATATATATATATATATATATATATATATATGTATATATGTATATATATGTATATATATATATGTATATGTATAAATCAAATAGATGTCTTATGAAACTATTCCGCTTATACAATAGCAGCCATACCAAAAATATATATACTCACATACATGCGTCGACACTCACCTAAAAACATATATTCACTCACTTTAATAAGAATCTACTATCATATATACATATATGTATAGAAATATTTATTAGTATAGTACACACGCGCATACAGAAATTGCTGTATACCGTAATTAACAGAAAGATGTATATTAATTCTTGAACTGTAATCTAATTGCTTCCCAGGGTTTCATGCCTCTATATATTTAACATCGAGTTATTTCTGTTGTTGTTGTTCTTATCTGGCAGTCCTGCGTGGGGAAAGAAACTAATTCCTCTCTTCTTTGTGTTTTGTTGCCATTGGGCAAAAGTCGTTTGATTCCGTTTCAATACTTCATTAGCGTTAGTTCGGCAACATTATGTCTTCATCCCCTTTGTGTTGGAAGTCTAGCCAGCTGTGTAATCCTTTCACGGTTATCCTGATGTATGGTGGAGCCTTCTAGCCTTATCAGGTCGTCATCCTATTGCTTTTGTTTTCGACACAAAAATTTATTGAAGGTCTGCTTTACAAATGTTCATTTTATTCGTTTCATTTTCACACACACACACACGCCCCCACACCCACATACTCCCCCCCCACACATAGTGTACTGTTCTGAGATGGTAAGATTAAGGAAAAAAATACTTCATCTGGTGAGATAAACATTATTTAATAAACACAGTATATGTTTTTATAAGCTACTATCAGTTTCATGCGATAGAAGCAGTCCAGACAGCATTTTTAACACGTCTGGTGCTTTAGCGCAATTCTCAGGCCGTGCCTTCATGGTATGATAAACTAAAAACAAGACGATATGATGAGAAAGAAAATTACAAAAGGAGAGAAAGAAGTAGATATAAAAGGTGGAAGGTTAAAAAACCGGAAAACGAAAAAGAAAACAGTAAGAAGCAAATGGAGGAGAATTTGACCATAAATTTATAAGGCTGAAAGGATAGTGGCCTAGAGACATCAGTACAGCTGCTTAATCCAGAGAGGGTGGTACTTTCCAATTCGCCAACAGGAACTTATCCATATGTTTACAACCGCTGAAAATTTCAAATTTGGAATTCAGCAGTGTGGTAGAGTTCTTAGATCTGAAAAGGATCTGTGTTCTTTCAGCTACGCATAGCTTACATTTTTTTGATCCATCGACATATGCGTGTGGATTTTTCAACTATCTTTCACTTTATCGTATATGGTGTGGAATTCTATGATTCTATGTTTTTTATATTTAATTCTTTCTATGATAAAATAATTATTCCTAATTTCAGATATTTATTATATGGCTGAAAATTTGATCAACGATGACGGAAAGTGAATCATCAAGCAGTACAGCAGAAATGGTTAGACAGGAATGGACTGAAAATTCCAAAGTCCAGTTCCGTCAAGATCAACAGTTTACAGAATACGTGACAAATTTGAGCAGAGTGGGTATATCTGCAATGCACAGATAAATAGTTCACCGGTCAGTGTTACCACTGAAGAAATGAAATGCTTGTGGCCACTTGCTCTTCTAGAGATAGCCAGGGACTCATCTCTGTAGAGGTCAAAGAAGACAAAGGGAATTTTTTTCCTAAGGGTATCCAGGTTATACAATCCAATAAGGTCGCACACGTCAGCACTGTCGTAGGCTCCCATCACTACGTCAAACGAGCCCGGGGGGTCGGATTGTTTGACCCACGCCGAACCTTTGTTAAAAAGTACTCTCCTCCTCGCATGCATAATGATTTCTATATCCCTGTCGCTAACGGCAGTGAGGCCCCTTTCGAAAGAAAGTGCTTTGGTCAGTAACTCTTTCGATATAAACGGGTAAAAATCGACAATATCAAACTGGATGAACCTTCCCCTGCCTCTACCTTTGTTGACGTTAAACCATGCGGTCACTTCGCTGGTATTGCGCCACAAGGAGAGAGAGGTTAGTGACCCTTCTTATGGTATTATTGATATCTCGCAAAATGTTTCCTCACCAGACCAATCTCGGATTTGGCCGGGTTGATCACATAGGGTTAGAGGCAAAGTTGGTTTGTGGTCAATTACATCACAGCTGGAAATTGATTGCTGATGACAGTGGGAGATAACCCCCTCCTCCCTAACTTTTAACCTCATAGCCGATAAGTGGCGTAGCTGAAGGAGGACGACATAGCCGGAAGCCGATGACCAGCAGCAAAGGGAGATAATCCATATTGTTCATATCTGTATCGTTTCCCCCTCCATATTTTAAAGAGGTCATAGGCCAACAGGTCTTATAGACCGGCCACCACCAGTAATAAATATAGACATCTCTACCTCTTAGAGTGTGCTTCTTCTCCGGACTTATGTTTTTTCTAAAAAAGCCACACACACACACACACACACACACACACACACACACACACACACACACACACGCACACACACACGCACACACACATATATTTATATTCACATATATAGATACACACACCCATACACAAAAATTATAGACATAAAAATGATAGATTGCATACAGGTTTAAAATAATAACTAGGTGTTGATGAGTTTACGCTCCCTTTACTTAGCGGTTCAGCAAAACAGATCAATAGAATAAGTGCCACACAGAAAAAAAAAAAAAAAAAAAAGGCACAAGTGCTGAGGTCGAATTGTTTGACTAAAAACCTTCAAGGTGGTGCCCCAGCCTGGCCACCGCACAATGACTGAAACAAGTAAAAGATAAAACATAAAATCTTCTTATAATGGATCCGAGACGTGAATGGAATTATAGCAGAACAGGTTCCACCATCGCTGTTACAGTGTTTCTCTACATAGAATTAATTCCTTTTAGCAATGTAAGAGACCAAAAAAATAAAAAAAGCAAATAACGAAAATAAATTAATTACAAGTCTCAGAACACATTCTTTCGTTCAGAGGAAGGATCAAATATGTGACGTCACCAATGACGTCACACGCAAACATTTCCACTTCGCTGAATATTCGGTTAAAATAGATAATTAAAAACAACAACAACAACAACAACGATGATGATGAAGATGATGATGATACTCATGAGGATGTTAAAGAACTAAACAGGGAAGGAGTCCCACCAACGCTTCACGTTTAATTAAGATAGCGAAGCAGGCACACACATGAACACACCATACACATTTAAGAAGATACGTAGATACAAACGTAAACACAGGCACTCGTATATATATATATATATATATATATATATATATATATATATATATATATATATATATATATGTGTGTATATACACACACACATATATATATGTATGTATATGTATACATATATATGTATGTGTGTATATATATATATATATATATATATATATATATATAAAACGATAGTTTAAAAAAGGAACAAACATTAAAAACATGGTTGCTTTTGTAGTCGTGGTAGAAATTGATACGGGATCTATCGTCTAGGGTTGTCTGGTTTGTCATCAATTCGAGGCAGTTGTCGCTTAAAGAACGGTGTAAATCCATCAGTGTCATCAACAACGCTACATAAACATGTGGCAATGATAATACTCGTCTATGTATGCACCTATGTGCATGTCTATATATGCATGCGTTCGTGCATATGAATGTAAGTATGAAAGTCTATGCATACATACATGCATACATATTTATATATATATATATATATATATATATATATAGGCACAGGAGTGGCTGTGTGGTAAGTAGCTTGCTAACCAACCACGTGGTTCCAGGTTCAGTCCCTCTGCGTGGAATCTTGGGCAAGTATCTTCTACTATAGCATCGGGCCGACCAAAGCCTTGTGAGTGGATTTGGTAGACGGAAACTGAAAGAAGCCCGTCGTATATACATATATATATATATATATATTTATATATATATATGCATGTATGTGTGTGTATATGTTTGTGTGTGTGCGTCCCCCATCATCGCTTGACAACCGATTCTGGTGTGTTTACGTCCCCGTAACTTAGCGGTTGGGCACAAGCGTCCGATAGAATAAGTACTAGGCTTACAAAGAATGAGTCCTGGGTTCGATTTGCTCGACTAAAGGCGGTGCTCCAGCATGGTCGCAGTAAAAAACTGAAACAAGTAAAAGAGTAAAAAGTAAAGGAGTATATATACATATATATATATATATATATGTATATGGTCACAAAAGACAGAGAAATATATGAAATTTTATCTAACAATAAAAAAAAAGAATTCTATGTATGTATGTATGTATGTCATTATTCAGTTTTACTTCAAGAATTCATGCCAATAGAGAAAGAGCTGGTTTCTAACCTAGATCTGAAGCTCTTTCATTGGAATTTCTACAATATCATCAGGGTATGTTTGCATGTATGTCTGTATTATTTTGAATCAGTGTATATGTAGGTTTGTATGTCTTGTTTTATGTATGTATTCTTAGGTATAGAGTTACATATCTAGACATGCTCATATATATTTAATTGATAAACTTCTGGAAAGCTTTACAGACGTTTACAGTTCCAGTGATGGCCTGAATCTGTAGTCTTCGAATTACCTCTCTCCTTTCTGATTTTGAGAAGCCTAATTTCTCAAGATCGGTATTTAGGAAGGTATAAACCTGAACTTGTAACCTGGGTAGAGTAATTGTAGATTTCTCAACAGTTCAGCATAGGTGTCCTCTTTTTCACTGATCTTCAGCTTTATGTTAACATGCACTGGGCAGCTAATTTCCCCAACTGTGCACAGTTTCTCTTCTCTGTCCCAAATCATTATATCAGGTCTGTTGTGCTTACATTTTACTGAGGTTTTCACTGGTACATTCCACCAGTATTCCTTTTTAATTATGTGGTTTCTATCATATTATAGGTTCTTATTTATCCTCGGGAGTGTATGTGTATGTGAGTGAGTATACGTATGTGTATGAACATACGAGTATATGTGTGTAGTATGTGTTCGAGTGCGGAATTCGTAGTTCAATACAAATTTTTTTGTTAATAACCTCCGTCAGGTATTTGAATTAAAAAAAAGATTTTAAATCAACTTTTTCAAAAATGTAGATAAATAAAATAAAATAAAATAAATAAAATTGTCTTTCATCAATATATTTTGATATCGTTCCAGTAAATTGGTTTTCTTCACGCTTCCTGAACCAAATCAATATCTCATGATATCACTTATGTTATCTAGACAAAGACGTGGGTGATGGATTGGCGCAATCGGTGGAGCATCAGACAAAAGTACCTGCCGGTATCTAATTGCGGTATTTATCTTTACGTTTAGAGTTCGGATCGCACCGTCATTGATTTTACTCGTAATGCGTCGGGGATCAATGAATCAAATCGTTTATTGATTTCTGTCAGAGAGTCATCTAATCGACTGATCCCTCCCACAACATTTGGGGCGTTGTCTCTTATACAATCATACAACACTGATTCTCCGGGCACTGATGGTCCGCCACCGCTTATCAGTCTCAGTTCCCTCCCTGTTCCCGAACATGCTGGACATCATCTTTTCCTTTTTTCTTTTTTCTTTTTTTACTTGTTTCAGTCATTGGACTATGGTCATGCTGGGGCACTACCTTAAGAAATTTTAGTCGAATGAACCGACGCCAGGACTTATTTTCTTTTTAAGCCTGGTATTTATTTTATCAGTATTTTTTGCTGAACCGCTAAGTTACGTGGACGTAAACACACTAGCTGTGCTGGGGACAAAAGCAGTAAGAAAGACATACACACTCACTCACACGCACTCACCTGTGAGTTTGGCTTGTAAATTTCGAATAAGACACCTTAATAACTTATATGCATTTGTGTGTGTGTTTGTGTTTCTAGTTTACTGTTCCATTAAGGTAAAATCAGCCAAAAAGTAGTTCATCCAGTGAGAGATAAATATCATTTATCTTTGAGCAAGTCATGTGCTAAGAGACTAAAGATTGCTTAGAGACAGAAGGCACGTCATAAAATCCTGCCTAAGCACATCTCTTAATGGCAAGAAACTATTAGTATCTCTTATTTTAGTACAGCGTACATTAAATCAAATGTATGTGTACATTAAATCAAATATATATATATATATATATATATATATCAGTGGCGTGCGGTGATTTCTGAAGTTGGTCATGTAATAGATACTTGGCTCACATAGCGGAGACCTAACCCAACCCCTCGCAACCTTAAAAAATACTTTTACTGAAACTCATGTTTTCGGCCATGGAGATTCCAATTCTGAAAAAACAATGACGAAAATCGCAACTTCAAAATTTCAATTCCACCTTCATTTCTTCGTTATTCACTTTTTTCAGAATTTTCTTTTCTTTTTTTTTTGAGAAATATGTAGAAAAATGAGATTGTGATTCTGAAAAAATATTGTTTGTAAAATTTCAATTTTTCAAAAAAAAAAAAAGACAAAAAAACACCCCAACCCCTCCCTCCCGATTCTACGGCCTTCAAGCAGGCTATCCACATGCTAGAAATAACAGCCAAATCTTACAGGAATTTGTTAGGCGTAAAAGCTGCGATAAAATAATGAAAGAAATATGTAATCAATCTACTCACCTTTCTGCAAAGATTTCTTTCAGAGAAATTTCCCGCAGTAAAATGAGGAATACGGTGACAAAGTTGCAAAAGAAAGTTTGTTGGAGATTTATTTCTGCTCTCATATATTTTGTAACTTTTAAGTTTCACTTTGTAGAAGAAAAAAACAAAAACAATTTCAGTTGTAAAAATACAAGCAAAAAAAAAAAAAAACGCTAAAAAAACAATGAACACTTTAATTTCACTTTGTCACAGTATACCTCACTTTACTGCGATCGTGAATTGTACATCAGTTCCTGTCGCGTTAGAGACATCAATTACAAAGAATTGTTGACAAAGAACTGATAGAAAGGGAGGGGAAGGCAAAACATGCGTTTTTCTGAAAGCTGCCTTCCGTATTTCGAGATAAAAAGGAATCCTACAGGCATTGAAATGATAGTTATTGAAAGATAGGAGGAGCGGGGGACAAAAGATTTCATATGAGTTTTTCTTTAAGCCTGCCTAGTAGAAGCAAAATGGAAACAGCGAAGTATCAATCTGGACGGGTTTTCTTTGAAACGAAGTAACAATTTTAGCTCAGCTTCCAATGATTTGGATAACTTTTCAATGTAGTTATAAATACATTACGTTCTTAAATTGATGCTTATATCAACGGACATGCAATGCATACAGCATTCGAGCCGAGCTCGAGTCAATCTACACACTTCTGTTGGAGTTTCAAAGAAAATCGAAATCTTGCTGGTGGAGAAAATCCAGGTATCACACCGGTAAATCCAACGTGCTGGTCTAGCGAAGAGTAGAATATAAGGCAAATAAGAAAAAAAAAAAAAGAGTTTAGCATATCATTAATGACCAGAGGTAATTGTTTCGGTACCACTGATTTTAACGCCATAGCATGTAAAAGTTCCAAGTGAATTTACTTAATATATGCAGTTTTTATACATTAGAGTGGCAATTTATCAGATTCACTTGAAAAGGTGCGCTCTTACATTGTGCGTCTGTTAAGCGATGTATGTTGCTAATATCGGAAGGAAACAATACGTAGAAAATACGAATAGAAATGGGGAAATTACTAGATATTAAGATATAGGTAAGATTAGAAGAAGAAGGAAAAGAAAAAGAATAAGAATAAGAAGAGAAAGAAGAAGAAAGTATAAAGGGTGTGGTTGACTAAACAAAACCACAAAAAGCCGGCAGCAAAATGAAGTGAAGAAGACTGAAAAAAGAAAAATGACGATAAAGAAAAACGAATCTCGAAAAAGAGATTGGGGAAGTGCAATGCAAATTTTGACACAAGGCCAGCATTTTCGGGGTAGGGGTAAGTCAATTACATCGATCCGAGTGTTCAACTGGTACTTATTTTATCGACCCTGAAAGGATGAAAGGCAAAGTCGACCTCAGCGGAATTTGAACTCAGAGCGCAAAGACGGACGAAATGCCGCTAAAGTATATTGCCCGGCGTAACAGTAAAAATAGGTAGAGCACCAAAAGATATTGATAATAAAAATAGAAGAAAGATAACTTTAGGAACCGTATTAATTGATTGTAGTAGTTATGATAGCGATTGGTTAATAAAGAATGGACAGATGATGGCTAAAGACCTATGATGGTGGGTGAAGTTGGTAAGAAAACGTGACACACGCAATAAGTCATAATTTGTTGTGTAGGGGAAGGATAGTACTTGGGAATATTTGTAAGAATAACGGGTAGTAAAGGTGGGTAGCTATGCAACAGAACATATGTGAGTAACTTTTGAACCCGGCATGTTAAGACAGAATATTCAGAGGGACGTGGCGGAGGGGCTATAAAGAAATAAAAAATGAATAATTCAATGGATGGATGAAGATGAAATATTTAAAACAAGTAGAAGGACCTGGTTTCACTCAGGTTATAAATTCATAGCCTTAACTCAGATAGACAGATGGTAGACAGATGACAAGATAGATAGACAGGTAGATAGATAGATATAGATAGGTAGATATAGATAGGTAGAAAGAGTGGCATAACTACAAATGTGTACCCCCACCGAATTTTTTGCCTCATAACTTCCAGAAAAATGTATACTTTTTAACGAAAGCTCCAACAAATACCACTTAGATGCTGTGGATGCAGAGGATATAGAGACTTATGGGAAGGAATTTTTCCGAAGGGGTGGGGAGAGGAGTTTCGGAAAATTCACACGATCCGACAATTTTCCTCTTAACTTTCAGGAAAATGGATAGCTTTTAATGAAATTTTACACAAATACTTCTCAAATGTCATAGATTACGACTATAAAGAAATTATTTGTGGGGAAAAGTTTTTTCAAGGTGGTGGGGAGAGGAGTTTCGGATCAGGAAGACCAAATATGTTGCAACCACTCCGTTTTGACGGGGAGTTTTCCAATTTCTTTTTAACCACAACCTATTTGTAGAACCCCGCCCCCTCACCATCCCACTCTGGACCAATTTTGGCCAATTCTTTTACACTTCAGAGCCATGACAGGAGCCTTTTCGGTAAAAAAAAAAATATTTTAAAAATAGTTAATATTTTCAGAGGAAAAAGTGAGTGATTTCAGAGAGATTTGGCTGTTGTTTCTAGCACATCCTAACACAACCCTCCTCATTTCTTTCTGACTGTCGAATGTATTGAAGTTTTTCAATATTTTTCTCGCCATAAATACATTAATATGATATAAAAAAATGTGAAAAATCATGGTTTATTCTGCAACCCACTTTTTTTGACCCCGATTGTTTCTGTTTACAAATTAAAATATTGGAGAGCCTGAGAAGGTCATTGCTGGCATTTATCCACAGTGATTTTAAAAAAGAGGAATGTAATAGCATACTTTTCTGTTAGAAAATGTTTTGTCTTACACACACAGACACACACACAACTTTGCTTGATTGAGGTGGGGGTAAAAATTTAAATTACAGTTTCTTCCACCAGTTTAATAGGAGAAAAATATTAAAAAAAAAAAAAAACATCAATACATGCGACGATGCGAAAGTGAAAACGGAGGGTGGTTTGGGATGAGCTAGAAACAACAGCCAAATCTCCTTTGAATCATACAATTTTTCCTCCGAATATATTTACAATTTTTTTTTCATCGAAAAGTCTCCCCCCATGGATTTTATTTCTTTCAGTAATTTATCGTAGTCGTTTGCAAATAGCGATTTAAAACTTTAATTTAAAACATAAAAATAGAAAATGAGAAGTTTCGCAAATGAAAACGAAAAATTTCGCCGATGCTAAGTCAATACCGGAAGTTGATATTGAAAAATCTTTTTAAAGAAGTGCATATAATAATATTATTATTTTTTATAAAACAAAAAGATAAACTGATGACCCTATTATGTATCCGAGGTCAAATTATACATGCGTCCCAAGTATGGAGCCAATTCGCGCAGCTGTTTTCGCGTGAAAAGCGAACGCGCGCGCGCGCGCGCGCACACACACACACACACACACACACACACACACACACACACACACACACACACACACAGAGGATCTATTTTATATAATAGATATATATTTAAAATGTTAGTCAGTGGAACATCAAACAAAAATATCTGCTGGTATTTTATTTATCTCTACGTACAGAGTTCAAATCGCACCGTAGTCGACTTTACCTTTAATGCATCTCGAATCAATGAATCAAAATATCTATTAATTTCTGGATTTGATATAATCGACAGATTCCTCTCCACAAAACTGAAAGCCTTGTGTCTATGCTTGTATTTTGATACAAATACAACACCGACTTCCCGGATGATTGTCCACAACCTCTCCAGTATACAAAGCAAGAAGTTGACACCACTGGTTTCTGTTAGCTGCAGCCTTTTCTTCATTCGATCATGTGAATTGGTCTGTATCATGTCAGTTGTGAATGTTCTTTGTCATATAGTCTTCATTCTTCTCTTTCTCTTTCCCTCGAGTGGTGTCCATTTCAGAGTTGTTTGAACTTAGAATTTAGAATGAAAATGAAATAACTTGCATAAAACTAAATTAGAATGGAATAAAGTAATAATAGTCTCAAATTTTGGCACAAAGCCAGCAATTTCGTGGGGAGAGGGTGAATCGACCCCAGTGATGAATTGGTACTTATTTCATCGACCTGAAATAATAGAAGGTTAAGTCTAATGTTCGGGCTTTCATAACATGCTGTGAAAACACAACACTCAACAAAACACTCGAGATAGCTACCGGATGCAGTTTTTTGCCAAAAAAAAAAAGTCTTTCTTGTGTCTAATATATACATACCACCAATAGAAGATTGACAAAGATTAAAAATAATCATGGTTTTGAAAACTATAGTTTGTATTAGCACTAAATACAGTAATCTATACTATGATGATGATGATGATAATAATAATAATAATAATAATAATAATAATAATAATAATAATAATAATAATAATAATAATAATAATAATAATAATATGCCAACAACAAAATGAGACCATCGATCATGTTGTCTCCATGTGCAGTCTGCTTGCTCCTACAGAGTATCTCAACAGGCATGATAGAGCTGCACAATATATTCACTGGGTAATATGCAAAAACCTGGACTTGCCCCATGATAAAAACTGGTGGGAACACAAACCACCCCCAGTACTTGAAAATGATCACATTGCACTCCTCTGGAACTTCACCATTCAAACTGACAGAAAGATAGACGCAAATAGGCCAGACATCATACTGAAAGACTTCAGACAAAAATCATGCCTCCTCATTGATATGACTGTCCCAATTGATATAAACGTATCTGTCAAGACCTACCAAAAACTGAGCAAATATAAAGATCTTGAAATAGAAATTAGCAAAATGTGGAATCTGAAGACGAAAACAATACATATTGTCATAGGTGCCCTGGGAATGACAGCGAAACGGGCTGATTACTACCTAGCTCAGATACCAGGAAACCCCAAAATGGCTGAAGTTCAAAAGATAGTGCTCATGGGAACTGCCCATATCCTACGTAAAATACTGTCTATGTGATCTCAAATTTTAAAGCAAACACAATTTTCTTATGGTTTCTTAAACATTCACTTGAACAAAATTGTACAAATCCAAATATATGGTACCCTAGGCATAACACCTACATGAACTTCTAACTTGTTGTCTCTTGAGGTCTCTGGGTGAGACTTGGATCCAACTTGTACAAATGCAAAACAAAAGTCAAACATAAAATAATAATAATAATAATAATGATAATAATAATGATAATAATAACAATCATATTATCTCTGGCTGCCCAGTCCTGGCTAAGAAGGAATATATTCACAGACACGACAGAGCTGGGACCTATATACACTGGAAGCTATGCCAACACTATGGAATAACAACAGAAAAAAGATGGTATAAACACACGCCAGAAAAGGTCACAGAAAACGAGAAAGCAACCATACTCTAGGATATGCCAATACACACACATAGAGAAATTAAGGCAAATAGACCAGATATAGTTGTCAAAGATCATGAAGAAAACAAATGCTTTCTAATTGATGTATCAATACCAGCAGATGACAACGTTTCTCTAAAAGAAATGGAAAAACTTTCAAAATACAAAGACCTGGAAATAGAGATAACTCGAATGTGGAATCTAAAAACAGAAACAATTCCTATCATAGTAGGTGCCTTAGGTATAATAAAAAAATATTCAGACAAATACATAACAAAAACACCAGGACTTACAAATATATATAACATACAGAAAATTGCACTACTGGGTACTGCACACATTCTACGCAAAACACTTTCAATACAGTAAACATAAGAGCACCACAGCAAACCACAGCACATACCCAAGGCGCACAGAGCTGCGCTCGGTAGTGAAGTGAAAGCACGTTATAAAAATAAAACTACTGAACAATAATAATAATAATAATAATAATAATAATAATAATAAT
>NC_142951.1:19283370-19293370 GCF_046866305.1 Octopus bimaculoides | reverse complement strand
AACAATTTGGCTGCAGGAGACAACAAAAGAGCACACGGAATAACAAGAAACAACACAAGAGATAGACGAGGACCTGCCAAAACACCTCATCAGTTAACGACCAAATATCACCAGAATTTCGACACTTACGATAATCTCCCGATCGCTTGTGTTGCAAGGGATACAAATGAAAAAAAAAACAAAAAACAAACAAAAAAAACATGAAAGACGAGTGCAAACAGAAAAGATTACATGTATATATTTCAATATTTCGCTTAGGAAAGACAGTGAGCTGGCAGAACCGTTATCACACCGGGCAGAATGCTCTGTGGTAAGTCGTCTGTCTTTACGTTCTGAATTCAAATTCCGCCGAGGTCGACTTTGCTTTTCATCCTTTCAGGGTCGATAAAATAAGTGTCATCTGAGTACTTGGGTCGATGTAATCGACTTACCCTTACCCAGACATTGCTGGCCTTGTGCCAAAATTTGAAACCAACATTTCTCTTAGGTATAGCGATACTAATAACTTCGTGTTAGAACTCTATATGCTAATGCATTCGTCGAGCGTTCCCCCTTCGGAAGAGTTTTGGCAACTAAGAAACCTTATAATTCTATGACATTGGAAAGGACTCATTGTGTTGTGTCAAACGTTTTCCAATATTTTGCTAATTTATTTGGTTTATTCATCAAGTTACAACAAATTCAGCCAAGCATTGAAAGCATAGGCCACCGTGTTGCAGCGTCTCAAGCCACCTTTCTGCTAGTTCTTTGATCTCATGCTTATGCCAGTTCTTGTCTTTCGGAGCGAAGAATTTCTTTATTGAAGCTTCCTTTCTTGGTGGATGAAGCATCGTAAGCGCAAAAAATGAGCTATGAATCGGAACAAGTGATAATCCGATGGAGCTAGGTCCGGAGGGTATGTTGGGTGTGCAATCAATTGCCTCGAGCTGATTCAGGGTCGTTCGAGCGGTATGTGGTCTTGCATTGTCTTGCTGCAGAAGAGCTCGCTTTCTCTTAATGTTAGATGTGAAAAGGAAAAAAACCCAAACAGACAAAAAAACAAAACACACAGAGACACACACAGACGTTCGCGCGCACGACATCCTTCTCTTGCATGATATGGACACTGAAAGAAAGAATGCAGAGCAGATAATCTGGAGCATTAATGCTAAAGCCAACAAAAAGAACGGGCGGTGAAAGATTTCATAACATTTATAAAAGAGGTCTTACAGCTGTTTCCGGGATATTTTATATATCCCTTCATTGGAGACGGTGTGAGAAAATGGTTAAGCAATAGTTATTCTAGATAAGATATGAAATAGTGAGTGAAGTGAATGAAAATAGACGTGAGATATGCAGGGATATTGTATCTTCAGTTCCATTATTTAGACAGAATGGTATATATATATATATATATATATATAAGATTCCTGTACCTTGCAGGTTCCAATAATGTATATACGTGTGTGTATTTTGGTTGCTTGTGTGAGAGTGTATGCATGTGTGTGCGTGAATGTATATATATGCACAAAGCACCATATGATCCATAGATAGAATATATATATATGGGAGCACTCCGTCGGTTACGACGACGAGGGTCCCAGCTGATCCGATCAACGGAACAGCTTGCTCGTGAAATTAACATGCAAGTGTGTGAACTTAACATGCAAATGTGTGAACACTCCACACACACGTGTACCCTTAACAGAGTCTTCAGCGTGACACGGAGTGTGACATGGCTGGCCCTTACAAATACAGGTACAATTAATTTTTGGTAGCTGAGTGGACTGGAGCAACGTGAAATAAAATATCTTGCTCAAGGACACAACGCGTCGCCGGGAATTGAACTCACGACCTTACGATCATGAGCCAAATGCCCTAACCACTAAGCCACGCGCCTTCACAATATATATATATATATATATATATATATATATATATATATATATATATATATATATATATATATATATATATATATATATATATATATATATATATATATATATATATATATATATATATATATATATATATATATATATATATATATATATATATATATATATATATATATATATATATATATATATATATATATATATATATATATATATATATATATATATATATATATATATATATATATATATATATATATATATATATATATATATATATATATATATATATATATATATATATATATATATATATATATATATATATATATATATATATATATATATATATATATATATATATATATATATATATATATATATATATATATATACATACATACATATATACATATACATATATATATATATATATATAGATATGCAGGGCAGGGAATCGTCAATTAGTAATAAAATTAATAATTAACAATTTTGCCGGGTAGCTCAGTATGAAAAAACCTTCTTCGGTAAAAAACATTTATAATCATAAATATATAGGGATTGACAGTAACCTGCTTCTCCAACATACTGAGAATTCAGAAATAGCAGTCAAAGAACTACTGATTTCAAAACTACAAATTATTACTCCAGATTGATAGCGATATTTTTGATACACACAGAACAAAAAACAGTAGAGAAGAGTAAAAAAACACCTGCCTTTAGTTAATTTAGTACAATTGTTTCACAGTTAAGAGTAAATAATACTCTATTCTGATCTTCAGCTAAATATTCTAATAAATTTGTTAATGTCTAAATAACTCACGTTAATTTTGACCATGTGAACATCAATACCACGTGAGGAAGACGTTAAGAAATTTATCGGCCAGTAAGTTCAAAATCCCTCGCCCTAATGAATTTTTGTATATATATATATATATATATATATATATATATATATATATATATATATATATATATATATATATATATATATATATATACGGTAAAAATATTTTGACGCCAAAACATGTGATAAACATGAAATTTGGCAACCAGATGTATATATATGTAAATATTAACTAACTGTACAAATTTTAGAATTTTAAGATTTTAAAGTAACTTTATAACCATATTTGATGGCGTAAAAGACGCACAGGCACATCATTGACGTATCCCAATTTTAGTAAAACATATTCAAGGTAAAGAAAGAATTTTTAGTGTGTAAAAGCTTATAGGAATCCTAACTTCGCATATAAGACCGTGGGTGAAATTTTTTGAGACTTTGTTTTTGGAAGAGAATGCGTCTTATTCGTATATGCTAGCGGCCTTCAATCACCGGGCCGTGGACCATTTGGTAACAGGTCGCACAGAAACAATATGGCAATAAAATAATGCTTGTGTATGTATAGGGGAGGGGGATCTATTGAATTACGTCGATCTCGGCACTAAAATGGTACTTTATTTTATCGACCACGAAACGACAAATGGCAAAGTCGAACTCAGCGGAATTCGAACTCAGAAAGTAAAGCCAGAAGAACTGCCGCTGAGCACTTTGTCCAGCGCGTTGACGATTCGGTCGTTGCCACTTTATTGCTAGTATTATCACAATGCAATAGCAGTAGAAATAAAGAGCATAATATAGATGCTTTCGTTCTAGTTTGGATTCTTTGCCATCAAATTTGATTGCAAAGAATTCAAAATTGATGGTAAAGAATCCAAACTAGATCGAAAACATCTATATATAATGTAATAATAACATTTGCATTATATACGTAATAATGAAATTATATATAATACACTTCATTGTGTTTTGTTACATGCCTGATCCCCTGGTTCTTGGAAAAATTCGCAACGCAAAACGCGGTTTTGAACCGCTGTCATACATCATCATATAGAGTATTTAATTTCTTTCTTTCTTTTCTTTCTTCATTGTTGTTCTACTGGTAAATTTTCCAGTCGGAAAATGGAGCATCTATTTCCCACTCGTACAAAGTAAATATAATTGAGAGACTTGTTGAAGCCTTACGAAATGACAAGAAACTAATTACCTGATGGCGTTAAACAACAGTAATTAAATACTAAAACTTTTCCAACGTCATAGTTTTAAAATTTCGACGAAGTCTGCGCCACTTGAGGGAAGTTACAAGATCACGTGACTTCATCATAACATTTTGACTGGTTGCAACAGTTAATAATCTTTATTAATTTTTCAGATGTTAATCAGTGGGAGAGGCCATCTCATATTTGAGTAACCTTTATACATGTATATACAGTATAAAACACGCACACACACATACACACGCACACACACGCACACACACACACGTGTGTGTGTGTATGTGTGTATATATCATATATGTACGTGATTGTATGTATGTATATATCCTAAAAATATATGTAATCTATATATATAAAAATGAGAATGTGTGTCTGTCTGTCTGTCTGTCTGTCTGTGTGAATCCCTAAAACTCGAGAACTACGCAACCAATTTCATTCAAATTTTACAGATGCCTTACTTAGGGTTCCAGTTGTGTTTTAGTCAAAAAAAAATTTTAACTTCTTCCAGAGTTCGAGCCCACAGCAACATAATATCTCCTCCACTATTTAAGTATTACGTGTCAAAAGTGAAACAAAAACACTCATGTCAAATACTTTCACTTTAAAAATGAAACTATTCCACTAACTGAAACAATCACATTTCGATACTGTAATGACAGATACTTTCACAGAGAGAGAAAGAGAGAAAGAGAGAGAGAGAGAGAGAGATGTATATGCATACATATAGATGTATATGTACACGTTTTCCACTAACTGAAACAATCACATTTCGATACTGTAATGACAGATACTTTCAGAGAGAGAGAAAGAGAGAAAGAGAGAAAGAGAGAGAGATAGATGTATATGTATGCATATAGATGTATATGTATGCATATAGATGTATATGTACACATTATTCCACTAACTGAAACAATCACATTTCAATACTGTAATGACAGATACTTTCAGAGAGAGAGAAAGAGAGAAAGAGAGAAAGAGAGAGAAAGAGATGTATATGTACACGTATATGCATATATATATATATATATATAGATATAGATCTATATGCATACATGTATATGTATACACATGTGTAGATGTATATATATATATATATATAGATGTACATGTAATATGTACACATATATACATATATATATACATGCATACAGATATCTATACATATATACACCCATCACACACAAACACATGCACACAAATACACACATTAGTCATTTGTTTTCTTATCCAAAACTACGTCAAAAGTACTGAACGGATCTTTATGAAATTTGGAAATTATATTCTATGTATAACGGCCATAACTCCCATGAAAATTCATATATTTTTGATGTTGATGAAATTTTAACCCGAACATAACAGATGAGCATTATTTGTAATTCAACGGTACAACAGTGTAAGACTACTCTTTCAGATATACTTACATTATGATTTCTGCAATGTGGTGCATAAATTGTGAAGTAAATGAGACGCATCTTTGCCTCCACTGATTCACTTGCAAAGTGTTGAGTAAAATTATTTCGTTGCAGACCTCCTTTGGGTCTTTTTATTATCACTACGACACACATAGTCCCCAGTTGGTAACATTGATTTCAAGGCCCTCCTAGATGAGAGACTGGCATTCCACTTAATGTCTATGTTCCATGCTAGCATGGATTGGAGAGTTATTAATGTAGAAATATGGTATCGTAGCTACTAACAGTTGAGGGTTGCGTAGTCTAGACGGCGTTTTTAGATTTCATTATTCTCTTTAACCCGGGCAAAGCCGGGTATTTCTGCTAGTATATATATATATATATATATTATGATATATAATTTACTCACTTATGTATGCATATATATTAGGGGAGTCATCGAGTCACTTTATATTTTAATCGGCTCTATATACGTGTATATATGGCATAATACACACACAGACACACACACACACACACACACATGTTTATATATTTTATGTTCGTGTACACATATATTAAATGTGTATGTATGTGTATGTCTATAAATTTATGTAATATATATAAACATATAAATATATGTATTTTCATATTGAAGGGGAAGACAAAACGGTATCTGCTCTTTCACCAAAACCTTCTTTAGGTCGGCCGAACACTATCTTCAGTCTTCAGCATGTGAAAAGGTAGTTATTTTGTGGCTATGTAACCTAGATTTGACCTTGATCGTTTCAATTTGTCTTCCTTCTCTTATAAAGTAAACATGGCTGCTCCGCTGGCAGTGTGCACCAAGGAAGAGCAAAGATCTGTGATCCGGTTTCTTTGGTCTGAAGGTGTGTCGGAGACTGACATTCATCGCAGGATTTCTGTACAATTCAAGGATAGCGCTGGACCACGTGTATGAAGGGATCGAGAAGGTTAAAAATGGCCAGACAATCGTGAATTCAACCAGCTCGATGGATGGTTCTGATGAACCGACGAGTGACCATCGACGGATGGCATGTTCTCTGCAAACTTCCGTGAAGTATGTGCGTGGTAGTGTTAAGAGAGCTTATCAAAGTGTATAAGTGCAATCGTGTGCAGATCTGTTAACGCTTATTCGACAGCTACGGTAGTGAAGGCGAAGCTTCTTTAAAGAAATTAGTCACAGGATATGAGACCTGAGTCCATCACTTTGAGCCAGAAACCAAAAGGCCGAGTATGGAATAGAAACACACAGCGAAAATTAATTCAAGTCTCAACTTTCCACTAAAAAAGAGATGCTAACCGTTTTGTTTTCGTACGCAAAATGGCCTATACCGGAACATTATCTGAAAAGTGTCTACAATCACCAGTGTAGGCTACAGTGAAATGCTGGCCAACAAACTGAAACCAGCATTTCGCACTAAACGCCTATGTCTATTGTGAAATCAAATGTTAATGTTGCGCGACAATGCACGTCCACATTCGGCAGCCCCCTCCCGTTGAAACCATTGAAAAATTGAGTTCCAAGTTGCTGGAATATCTCGCATACAGTCCAGCTCTCGGCCCTCCCGACTATCACCTCTTTGAGCTGCTTAAACATCTTTTACGAGGTCGTCGATTTGCTACAGACCAGGAAGTGCAGGAAGAGGTATATAGGTGACAGCGCAACCAGTAGAAAAAGCTTCTCCGATGGAATAATCAACATAGTCCCCATCCCCTTGCTTTTTGAGACACTTCCTCTAGGAAGTGTCTCAAAAAGCAAGGGGATGGGGACTATGTTGAAAGTGATGAAAATCTTCAACCCTTTTGTTTAATAATAAATTATAGAAGCAAGAGTGCAAAAACCCAATTTCACTTAACCTCGTATCGTCGTCGTCGGCTGCAACTTGTATCAAAGCATTGCTTTCGTCAGTTTCTATCCAGTCTTCTCGGCAGATGTTTGCGCCGAATGTATATAGGTAACATATATACATATATGTTACACACACACGCACGCATATCCTTCGATACATACATACGTACATACATACATCTGCAAGCACACAGGCACTAAGACAGCGATCGGAAACGCCGCGTGCATAGCAGACACACATACACATACATGCACGTACATTCGCTTACACATATACTCAATTCCACACACACACGTACACACACACACACGCGCTCGCGCACTCATATAATACTCTCATAATTATCCGCTCAGTTTACTGGTGGAAATCAATTAAATATTTGTAAAACTCTCTTGCGAGTCTTTTTTTTCTTTTAGTTTATTATTCTTGTTTTTGTTTTTTTGTTGTTATCTTCGTTATCAATGTTGGTATTGTTGTTGTTGATGTCATTAGCGTTGATGACGTTGTTTATGGAGTACATTTCCGTTTCGATATCTAGAAATGTCATTAAATACATTACAAGCGTAGACGTTTCTGTGTTTTTATCTCTCGCTGTCTGTCTGTCTGTCTGTGTCTCTCACACTGTATAGACACACACACACACACACACACACACACACACACATAGATATACACAGGTTTGATAGGTAGATATAAGTTTATATGCATATGTACATGTCTGTCTATCAATCTATCTATCTATCTATCTATCTATCTATCTTTCTATCTATCTATCTATCTATCTATCTATCTATCTATCTATGGTCCAGTGGTTAGGATAGCAGACTCGCGGTCGTATGATCGCGGTTTCGATTCCCAGACCATGCGTTGTTAGTGTTTATTGAGCGAAAACACCTAAAGCTCCTCGTGGCTTCAGCTATGGGTTGTTGGCGAAACCTGATGTACCCTTTCACCACAACTTTCTCTTACTATTTCTTCCTGTTTCTGTTGTACCTGTATGTCAAAGGGTCAACCTTGTCACACTCCGTATCGCGCTGAATCTCCCCGAGAACTACGTTAAGGGTACACGTCCCTGTGGAGTGCTCAGCCACTTGCACGCTAATTTCACGAGTAAGCTGTTCTGTTGATCGGCTCAATTAGAACCCTCGGCGTCGTAACCGACGGAGTGTCACGATCTATCTATCTATCTATCTATCTATCTATCTATCTATCTATCTATCTATCTATCTATTTATTTATTTATTTATACATCTGTCTGTCTTTCTGTCTATCTCTATCTCTCTCTCTCTGTACATATATATGTGTATATGTGTGTGTTTGTATGTATTTGTGTGTATGTGTGTGTATGTGTGTGTGTTTGTACACATACATGTATATAAATTTATGTATATATATTCATACATATATGTATATATACACGCATATATCAAAACCATACATACAATAGAAATCAGTGCACAAAGTCGCGTAAGTGTACGTATGTATGTATGTTCGTATGTATGTATGTTCGTATGTATGTAAATAGTATTATTATTATTATTATTGAGTGAGAGAGCAGCGGATGCCATAAAAGTGACACTGGGATACAAATACACGAAGCCTAATATACCCAGTTTGACTATCCGTTTGATAAGAAAGGGTATACCAGGCACATGCATCACAATCATGTGTGCACGACATGGTGATCTCATATCAAGATTAACAGCGCTTTACCTTGCATGTGGGACCCAGTTAGAATTTTCTTCAGATCGAGTAGCCCATCTCGCTCTAACGGTCCCTGAATAAGGGTTGTTTATGGATGTTGAGCAAAACACCCATGTTTCCAAAAGTGAATTATTCAAACCCCAAAGAATTCCTCTGAAAACATGGTTATGATGCTCCCCCACTACTTCTGCTCATGATCAGAGATGCACATATCGTCAGCCAGCAAGGGACATGCTCAACTGGTTAAGGTCAAACAACTGACAAGCAAATCTGTGGTATTAAGCAGAATATTTGCTGTAGCCCATCTTTTATACCAAGACAAAACAACGTACATGATAACACTTCCAATCAGTTAAGATTAGAAACCATGAGAGCCACTGCCTGGTACTGCATCAGGGCATTTATTATTATTATTATTATCATTATTAGTTATTTTCTTTGCACAGCTTCTAACGCTGGAGATATACTACGGTGTCAGCTGTTCACTACCAGTGAATTAAGGTAACACCTCTTATTTTTCGAGCACCATCCGGAGTATTCGAGCGGTTCCAAGCAGTGCTGTTTTCTGCAAGTGCTCCACCCTTATTACAGCCCCTATTTGTTCCATGAACTTCCCAAAGTTTTTACTCACTGTTCCCGGGGCTCCAGCAATTATTAGTACTACTTCCACCTTTTCCAGTGACCACAACTGCTTAACCTCCCAAGCTAACCTGTCATATCTATCGAATTTTCTTTCTTCCTTATCGCATACCTTGTTGTCAGCTGGGCATGCTATATTTACGATCCAGCATCGTTTGCTTTCCTTTGCTCAATTTCGTTTGCTCAATTAACACTATGTCTGGTTTCCTATTCTCTATCTCATGGTCGCACCGAATCATAAAATCCCGTAGGATCTTTGCATTATCATTTTCGATGATGCCTTCGGGTTTATATCCGTACCACTTTTTTGCTCTGTTAAGCCCATACTCGTTGCAAAGTGTCCAATGGACAATCCTTGCTATATTGTCATGATGTCTCTTATATTCTTTCTGGACTAGTGGCGTACATTGGCTGGTAATATGCCATACGGTTTCACCATTTTGTCCACAAGTTC
>NC_142951.1:19268370-19275870 GCF_046866305.1 Octopus bimaculoides | reverse complement strand
TTCGCGTGTGCAGAACAAATTCGCAAACATTTTCTGAAAATTTGAGGAAGAAAAAGAAAACATTAAAAAATAAAAAAGTTACGAGAGAATTCCTCCAGATATTCTCTTTTCCTCCCAATTCTAGACAACACATTCTCATCCCCTGGGCGGTTGAATGGTGTACGACTTTTGTATCTCTGTCCCGCCAGGTCTATTGCGTTTCCATCAGGTCGCTGTTTTCATTGTTTTATTTGTAAAGGCATGGATACTTTCCTGTTTTGTTACGTGTTTGGTATGGCCGTCGGTAAAATCCTTTTGGCAGATACCATTGTAAATAATTTTAGCTACAATGTTATGTCTGATAGCAAAGTAGTAACTTGTAGACATTTTTGGGCAGCTGCTGCTGATGTGTGTAGGACTTTTACTCGAGTATGGTACGATCGACATTTTCCACCACAACGTGGACTAACTTATGTGCAGCTTAAAGGACATCATTATCTCTCTTATCCGCTATTTAGTAGTCACTCTTACACCCAAACAGGAAGAGCTACACTCCTAGGTATACCTATCACAGGTCCAGGATAGGCTGTTCTTCCCGTTGGTGGTGTTGCGAGATATGAGCCAGGCATAACTTTGTTGATAATGATGAGTGTTTCGATTCCGAATTTCTGTTTAAGTATGTTAAGCCAGTTAACCTTGGCCCGAAACAACTGTACAGCCGAGATGCATATTCAGGAGTTTTATTACATAATCTCACGATGTTATTATTTTCGCTATTGAGTACACATGTGATATACTCATATCTCCATTTACTGTTCAATAGATATTGTCTGAGTGATATGATGTGGCACTTCTTAGGCCATGTGAGTTGATCTTATTCTCCTCTCTCTTGAATATAACCCTCGCTGTATCACAGCTGTGGAAGTTACAAGTAACTTATCTCTTCAAGTGTCCACTCTAGGGTTTGAAACGTTCTGCTACAGCCGTTTTGGCGCTGCCTATCTGGCGTCGTTGATTCGACGCTGGCTTATTTTAATGTTTCCCTCGTTCTCTCTTTCCGCCTCTCTCTCCTTTTCTTGAGGAGTTTAGTCGAACAAATCGACCCCAGTAATTACTTTGCAAATCTGGTGCTTACTCTATCGGTAACTTTTTGCCGAAGCGCTTCGTTTAAAACGATACCTGTTGTGAAGCGGTGGAGGGACAACACCAACACAAAGACACACACGCACACACATACATATTTAGGTGTATACATATTTAGGTATATACAACGTGCTTTCCCAGAGTTTCTGTCCACAAAACTCCCTCACCAGATATTCGTCGATTTGGGGCTTTAGTAAAAGAAGCATTTGACCAAATCGCCACGCAGAGGGACTGAACCTGAATTCAAGTGGTTACAAAGGAGCTTCTTAACGACATAATCATGTCAGCGTCTCTTTGAGGAAGAGAAACGTTTTGCGCGAGCATTCAGTTTTGAGTGCACGGCTTCTTATAGCAAAAACATCCGCCAGCTGATAGAGTTGATTACACGACCCCTGTTCTCTTACATATTATGCATATTATGTACATATTCTATAACGCATACGCGCGCACACGCACGCACGCACACACACACACACGCCCCCCCCGCCCCCCCCCCGCCCCCCCACGCCCCCCCCACACATGTATATATGCATATAGCCATAGTAGTGTTCGAAGGTATATAGAAATGTGTGCAGGCAAACGTTATATTTATGTATGTCTACATAAATGCCTGTGTGTATAATGTAAGTACGTATTTATGAGCACATAAATGTTACTATTACTATCTCATCTACCACGCTTAATGTATAAGTACGAAACACACGCGCGTGCGCGCACGCACACACACACACATACACATACACGCATACGCTCACTCACACACACACACACACAAATATTAACAAATTCCAGCTCATTAACAAAATTGTGTCTAACAACCTATCGATCTATCGATCTATCTACAAATTTACCTCTAAAATGCTTCCATCTACCAAACACGCATATATACATCTTTCTCACTCCCTCTTTCTCTCTCCCTCTTTCTCTCTCAATCAACCAATCAATCAATCAATCAATCAATCAATCAATCAATCTATCTATCTATCTATCTATCTATCTATCTATCTATCTAAGTATATTACTATATATATGTATATATATATATATATATAAAGTATTTATATATATATATACATACATACACCCGTATACATACATGCATAAATATACACATCTTCATGCGTATACATCTCTCTCACTTTCTTTTCTTCCTTCTTACTCTCTTTCTTTCTTTCTTTCCTTCTCTCTCTCTCTCTCTACATATATATATATATATATATATATATATATATATATATATATATATATATGTGTGTGTGTGTGTGTGTGTGTGTGTGTGTGTGTGTGTGTGTGTGTGTATGATGAAAATACTGTCGAAAACACATATCAGTTTGGCATGAATTTCAACAATGAAGATGAAGTGTGGATGGGTGGCAGGGGATACTAAATGCCATACAAATTAAATTTTTGATTTGTCAAAATTATGTTCGCATAGAGACAAGGTAAAGAAACACTTTGCGGTCATTGCAAATGTCACTGAATGAGAAAAGCTGATAGTCTCAAAGAATCTATAATTTCTATGGAAATTAATTAAAACACAGTTGTTTTTGTTTTTATGATGGCAAAGAGCTGCAGCCAATGCGTTTTATGACCAGAAAAGAAGAGGATGCTGAAAAAATCCGGACACACTGTCTTCAATTCGTTTCCGTGCCTGTCCGCATCTATGGTCATAAATGTTGCGTAATGAGCAAAATAGTACAGTCGCGAATACAAGTGGTTAAGGATGGAATCCTTCGAAGGATCTCTGGAGTAACGTTGCTTGAGGGTGTACAGCTCGGAGATTTGGGAGACTTTCCAGGTCGAGCTGTTACTTCTCTGTACTGAAAGGCCAAAGCTTCGGTAGCATGTGAATAGAATATCAGAGAGGAAACAATCGTAAGATAGATTCTTCAGGCAGAACTAGGGGTAGACCAAGAACGAGGTAGTTGGATAATATCTATTGTCTCAATTGGTCATGCTTGGGAATCTTCTGATAGTTGCTTCTGATATGGAGGAAGAATGTGAGGATTATCCCAGCCCATGACCCTTCCAGAACCCTCCCAGGAACTGTGGGTGGAGTCTACGGAGAAGTTGGGTGGATTCCTATATACACATGCGTCTACACACAAGCACTCACTCACAAATGTCCACCTTCACATAGTAATGACTAAAAGAAGAGAAAAATGTCAAAAGAAAGAGCATACTCATAAACATCGGATATAGAGATATATTATTGAATCTTCAGAGCATTGTAATGCTCTAAGGTTTGAATCTGTATTAGATGATTTTCGTCAAGTTTAAGTTGGAGTTGAGTTCTAGATCGTATAGTTAACAACGTCTGTAGCATACATCTTGTAGCATACATGCGGTAAGAAGAAGCATGCGTAGAGGAAATTAAGTTAAAATATGATAATACAAAAGATAAAATTATGTTACCTAGATATCTCCTTATGTTATTTTCTTTTTAGAGTAAACTGTATCATACATTCGTACATTTAAATACAAACATACATACACACTTATGTACATACATACATACACACATACATACATACATACATACATACATACATGCAGACTTATATGCGTAATTACTTGAACACAAAAATATATAACAAACAACCTCAGCACCAATCTTGAGAAATTAGAATTCTCCAAACCAGAATGGAGAAAGGTAAATTAATTAGATGGCAAGAGATAAAAACCATCAATGGAATTGTCAAAATATGTAAAACTTTCCAAAGGTTTAGCATTTACGCGCAGCTATATGTATAAGTACACATAAAAAAACAGATCTGCACACAATCGCACAACTGTGCATAACCACCTTGTTGGTGTTGATGAAGTTCTAGAGAAGGAGCCTTGGGTCGAGGCTAGAAACCTTCTCTTTCTCTACTGACAAGAAGTTTTGAAAGGTGCAATAGTGGCTGTGTGGTAAGTAGCTTGCTTACCAACCACATGGTTCCGGGTTCAGTCCCACTGCGTGGCACCTTGCGCAAGTGTTTTCTACTATAGCCTTGGGCCAACCAAAGCCTTGTGAGTGGATTTGGTGGACGGAAACTGAAAGAAGCCCGTTGTATATATGTATATATATATATGTATATATGTATGTGTGTGTGTGTGTTTGTCTGTATTTGTCCCCCCCCCAACATCGCTTGACAACCAATGCTACTGTGTTTACGTCCCCGTAACTTAGCTGTTCGGCAAAAGAGACCGATAGAATATGTACTAGGCTTACAAAGAATAAGTCTTGGGGTCGATTTGCTCGACTAAAGGCGGTGCTCCAGCATGGCTGCAGTCAAAGGACTGAAACAAATAAAAGAGTAAAAGAGTATCATACATTCCAAAACAATTGCTGCAGTTATAACATTCCTGTTGCTAATGCTACTGGCAGCTGCACACGCCACTGCAATTATTTAAGTCACTCTTGTTACTGCTCCTCCTCCTGCTACTGCTACTACCACGATTCAGAAAGAATCAGAAGGAAACGAAGCATCAATAATATGTGACTGTCGTAAGAAAAACATGTGAACTTTTACAACTGATATCATGAAAGATTAATTTAATTCATTTCGATTTATTTTCCTTTCTATTTCAGCATGACTAAATCACCTTTTATAAAGGATTGAAACAGGTAGCATATTTTGATTACAATGTAAATACTTCTTCACTTTTATCCACGATAAAGTATCCAAAACATTCTCTGCTTCTTGTTTAAAAAAATATATACAAGCGACAGAGACAGTATTAATAGCGATAGGTAATATTTATCCCCACTTAACGTGGATGTTCTTTTAGGACAAACTATACTACGGTAGATACCATGAGAAAAACTCTATTATTGGTTTTTGGTGTAAAATGTGCTCTTGCTTATATTGCTAATGCGGGGAAATAAATCTTCACCACCCCCAGCACTGAGACTACCAGATCACGTGATTTCGACCTTGTTTGGTCTTATCTATGATGGACAATCGGTCGCTAGAGGAAGCAGTGAGTCATATATATATATATATATATATATATATATATATATATATATATATATATATATATATATATATATATATATATATACATATATATATATTAATAGTAATGGTAAGACAACAAAAGAATGAAAGAGACCTCGACATTATGTAAATAGAGGAATTTCTCTGTAATATAATACGTGACAATTATTCGGTTGCCATAATAAAACTCCGACATCCGAAACTTGAAGTTTTATTATGGCAACCGAATAATTGTCACGTATTATATTACAGATATATATATATAATAAGAGAATAAGGAATAGAAATATAACAATGACATCGGAGAAAATAAGAGAATACAGAACAACACTATACTAGAATAACGTTGGCGAGAGTAAGAGGATACGGAGCACTAGTATAACAGGACGACATCACGGAAATTAAGAGAATATAGACTAGCAATGTAACAGAATAAAATCAGAGAGAATAAGGAAATATGGAACAGAGCAACTGTATAAGAGAATGACATTGTATGGAATAAAAGAATACGGAATGGCAATGTAACAAAATAATGATATTACTGAGAATAAGAGACTGCGGAACAGTGTAACATCAGGGAGAATAATACGAAGCAACTGTATAAGAGAATGACATCAAGACAAAACGAGTATATGGAAGAAGATGGCGGATTGAGAGAGTTTTCAAAAAATATGCAACAAGCATGGGGAATAACAAGCAACGGCATCAACACTATCATCATCAAACTACTACCAACACTACACCCCCACAACACTCCCCATCACCACCACCATCATCTCCCTCACCACTATTAAATACAACGTGTACTTACATTCATACGTATATGTATACATATATACAAATATATATGTATGCATGTATATGTATATATATATATATATATATATATATATATATATATATATACATATACATATATATACATATACATATACATATATATATATATATATATATATATATATATATATATATATATATATATATATATATAATATATATATATATATATATATATATATATATATATATATATATATATATTATATATATATATATATATATATATATATATATATGTATATATATGTATATATATATATATATATATATATATATATATATACATATATATACATATATATATATATATATATATATATATATATATATATATATATAATATATATATATATATATATATATATATATATATACATACATATATACATGTATATATATATATATATATATATATATATATATATATATATATATATATATATATATGTATGTATGTATGTACGTATGTATATACACCGAGAAATATGTTAATCGACTGAAGGACGTAATCAATATTTAAAGAGGATTCCCTAATGATCAATTAATTAAAAAATATATATAGGTTAACTTACACAACTGGATATACATACATACATACATACATACACATACATACCCAACACACACACGCTATATAAATATATATATTTGCATATATATATATATATATATATATATATATACACAAAAATAAACATCAACAAATACAAAGAAATAAAAAATACAGAAGAATGTTACGAAAACTAATTATGTTGGTGGTGGTGATGATGGTGCTGTTGATGATGGTAGTGGTGATCGTGGTGGTGGTGGTGGTTGTAGTGACAGTGGTATTCGTGGCATTCTTGCTGTTGGTGATGACGGCGGTAGTTGTGGTGACTGTGGTGGTGAAGATGGTAGTGGTGGTGCTAGTGAGGGAGGCGGTTGTGATGATAGTGCCGGTGGTGATATTATTGGTGATGACGATGATTATGATGATGATGATGATGATGATGTTGGTAATGGTGGTGGAGTGGTTTGGGGGCGGCCAACGATTGATTGCTGTTCTTAATGGTTCTTTTGACTGCTTGTAATATGTCTCTTTAAGGCGGCTAATTAGCAGAGATGAAGAGAATCGAATGAATTGCTTTGCGGTAAATCGTTCCAGTTATCTACTTTCCGAGTTCAAGTCCCGCCGAAGTCAACTTTGCCTTTCTTTCCTCCGATAGGCGATAAATAAAGTACCACTCAGTACTGGGATTTCTTCTCTTCTTTTTTTCCAATCTGAGTGGCATAGCTAGAGTGTGTGCCGCCCAAGGCAGCCTTACGTTTGCCTCCTCCACCTTACTCTCAGCCATCAATACAGGCATATACAGCAGATCGGAATGTGTCGTCCCGACAAAAGTGTCACCTTGACAAAGTATCGCCCTGACAAAAGTGCCACCCCAACAAAAATGGCGTTCCGATAAATGTACCACCCCGACAAAAGCGCCGCCTTGATAAAGTACCATTTTGGGGAAGACCGCTTCATAACCCATCCCACTAGCTATGCAATTGTACGGTGTCTCTT
>NC_142951.1:19245870-19263370 GCF_046866305.1 Octopus bimaculoides | reverse complement strand
TTTAGAATTATGATTTAGAAAAACATGTTTAAAAGTTTCAAAGTTGACAAGTTTAAACTGTTCATAACAGACAAGTTTAGAATTGTCAAGAGCATTAACCACAGTATCCAGTTCCCAATGGAATACAACCACAAATACCTACCCTTCCTGGACATCTTTAAAAAATCATAAAAAAAGATACTGAAATTAAAATCGACATCTTCTTCAAACCAACAGACTCAAAACAATATCTTCTATTCTCCTCCTGCTACCCAAAACATACTAAAATAAATATATCGTTCAACTTAGCAAGAAGAATTTGCACGATTGCACCAAATCCCGAAACCCGTGAAAAGCGACTCTAAGAACTTAAAAACGCATTACTAGATAGAAAATACCCGGCCAGTCTAATCAAAAACGGAATAGAACGTGTAAAAATGATAAACATCCAAGAGTTACGGAAAACAAGAAAAAAACATGACATACTTAAAACTATATCTTACGTATCAATACACAATCCGAAGAACATGGAAAGCATTCAACATTATCCATGAAAGCATATCCCTCCTTATGAAGGACCTACTAATGAAAAAGACACTGGAAACACGTAGGATTATCAAAAGCAAGAAACAACCGTAATCTCTAAAAAAGCGCCAAATTACCCACCAAAAATACAATCCCACCAGTCAAAAAGTGCAACCGCTCCAACTGCGGAAATTGCATCTTCTTCTTCGAGAGCACAACATATAAATTTTAGTCAGGTCAAACTTGTACCATAAAAAGTCTCTTCACCTGTGCTTCGAAGAATTTAATCTATGTTCTTAAATGTGTAGGGGTGGGGTGGAGACCACATAGGTCAAACAAGTTTAACTTTGAGGGACAGACTAACGGTGCACAGGCAACAAATCTGGGACCCCACGACTAGGAAAATTCCAGTAAGCAAACACTTAGTCCAATGCCCCGTAAACATAAACCCGAAATACCAAATCTTCCCTCTCTATCAATGCACCGGAAACACTTCAACCCAATTCCATTTAAATATCCCTTAGAAAGAAGCAAAAATACTAACGAGAAAAAGGAAAAAAAAGACTTAATTTCTCCACAAAAGAACAACCAGGAACAACAGACAAATTAAAAAACTTTAGAACAGTCTTCCACCCAGTTTTCGAAACAACTCCAAATCACCATACAATAGCACCATACAAACACCAGTTGCTGACGTCACCTAACTCTAGACCAATGAAATTTTACCTCCGATCAAAACCGAACAAATACAACAAAATGACCCTTTAAGAGAATCAGCGAACCAGAACGGCTGATGACTGTTTCCTACAGGGAGGCCAACCAGGCAGAACGACAAACTTGACCATCGGAAAAACAAGACGTCACCAGTACCTTAACGAATCAAAAATCAGATCCGCTCGCGGAAAAAAATTAAAATACACCGGAATCCAAAATACCGTTACAAGCGAAAGTTCCTCCACACAACGGAAAGAGAATCAGAGAAACTGTTAACCAAATCCCTTTTTTAACTATCTTCATTTCTCCCTTGTTTTTCTCTCTCTTAAAAGAAATATATAAATATATATAAGCGCAGGAGTGGCTCTGTGGTAAGTAGCTTGCTTACCAAACACATGGTTCTGGGTTCAGTCCCACTGCGTGGCACCTTGGGCAAGTGTCTTCTACTATAGCCTCGGGCCGACCAAACCTTGTGAGTGGATTTGGTAGACGGAAACTGAAAGAAACCCGTCGTATATATGTATATATATATGTATGTGTGTATATGTTGTGTATCTGTGTTAGTCCCCCAACATCGCTTGACAACCGATGGTGGTGTGTTTAGGTCCCCGTAACTTAGCGGTTCGGCAAAAAAGACCGATAGAATAAGTACTAGGCTTCCAAAGAATAAGTCCTGGGGTCGATTTGATTCGACTAAAGGCGGTGCTCCAGCATGGCCGCAGTCAAATGACTGAAACAAGTAAACGAGTAAAGAGTATATATATATATATGTATATATATATATATATATATATATATAGACGTCACCAGTACCTTATATATATATATATATATATATATATATATATATATATATATATATATATATGAAACTTTGATGATATTTATTTCTTGTCGATCATTAGGTGCATTATCAAAATCAAATTTGCCTATATTTTTCCTGCGTGGAAATACACCCCCTCTTTTGTTATATTTATGTGTGTGTGTGTAAATGTCGAATGACGAGAATAAGTGCTCAATACCCATTGGTGGATAGAATTTCGGAGATAGGGACGGGCTGGGGTCACTTGAGAGTACCCGGAAATATACCGACAAATGGTGAATGCAGCAACACACTGTACTGGCATTTGAGTCACACCTGACCTTTTCTAACCTAACCTGGCCTCACCTGACCTGACCTCATCTCACCTCACCTTACCTCAGACACCGGAGGATGTCTCAGTTGTTAAAGTAATTGTAGGCCAATCTGTCTCATTGCATGTGGACCTTTGTGCCTTCGCGGTTTACCCTGGCTGTCGTCACTTTGGCGAAATTTGAACCCCAGAAAACAAACACCTAGAACAGACGAAACAAGTTCTCCAATCAGATGCTCCTGCACTCGACTGGTACAATTGCCCTCGGCGCGATTTGAACTTAGAGCTATATGTGTAGCACTGTTCGGCACCTGTAAACCTGAATCGAGGAGAAAATTACTCATGCATACATGCATACATACACATATACAATTACAAAATATACATGCATGCACACATATTTATACGTAGAAAACATACATGCATACGTACATAAACATACATACACATACACAAACATACATGTATATATACATACATCAATCTATCCATCCATACACACACACACACACTCATATATATATGTATATTTATATATAAACAATATATGAGTATATGCATATATATATGTACATGTATGTATATACGTTCATCTACCTGTACATATAGATACATAACTGGGTACATGACGTGGCAAAAGAACAAGGACAAACTGGTAAACAAGGTGCAACAAACAAGCAGGCCACATAGAAACATCCCCTTCATCAGCTGCCACCATTAAAACTCCGGCGTTTCGAAGAATTAAGGTAGTATGCATCGTTGAAATAGTTCTTCCCACGAACACAAATTAAATTGTTTTCGTGGAGGGTAGTGGCGGACGGAATACAAGACAGGAAAACGAAACGGTGAAATAAACAAACAAAAAGGCTGTACAGCCAGACGTGAAGTGTGTATGTCTTGAACGCTATACACAGAAACACATTCTCAGATGAAATGCCGTTAACACAATTACTATTATAAAATACAAACAAAACAGCCGAAAAAACAAAACAAAATGTCACGTGATCACAGTGACGATGACACGTTTTTTAAGCAGGAAAGTTAAGAAAAAATGAAAAGCAAAATAAATACTTTAAAAATTTCGTATTATGCCACACGTAACGTAAAATATTTTACAACCACCTTTTATTCCTCCGCCTCCTCGTCGTCGTTGTCCGCCCCCTCCTCCCCCTCCTCCTCCTATTCCCACTCCCTTATATCCTTTCTCTCTCTCTCCCTCTCTCCTTCCGTCTTGAGTATTTTGCTTGTCAGTATTTTCTTCAATTTAACCCTCTTCCACTCCATGCATACACACACACACACACACACACACACACACACACACGATTCAACCGTGTGTTGCTGTCACAACCGCCATTGTTCCACATTTTCACGACCATTCTTATTGTTAACGTTGCTGCTGTTTTTGTTGTTGTTGCTTTTGTCACTAATCTCGTTGTTTGTCAGCTTACTTTTCGCAATGGTTTTGCATCGTCGGTGGTGGTCGTGCTGCTGATGTTTCTATCACAAATTATTGTTCCTCTTACTTTTGTTGTTGTTGTTGCTGTTGTTGTTGTTACAGTTCTTGTTGTTACTGTCGCTTATGCCGCTGAGCTATCAAAACCACTAGCGCGCCGGATGAAATGCTTAGTAGCATTTTGTCTGTCGACTTTATCTTTCATCCTTTCAGGGTCGATAACTTAAGTTCTCATATAATCAACTGGTCCCCTCCCCACAAATTTCTTCTTCTTCTTCTTCTTCTTCTTCTTCTTCTTCTTCTTCTTCTTCTTCTTCTTCTTCTTCTTCTTCTTCTTCTTCTTCTTCTTCTTCTTCTTCTTCTTCATACTACAGATTTACCTGTCAGTTGTTTGACTTTAACCAGTTGAGCATGTCCCTTAGTGGCTGACGATATGTGCTTCTCTGATCACGAGCAGAAGTAGTGGGGGAGCATCATAGCCATGTGTTGAGAGGAATTCTTTGGGATTTGGATAATTCACCTTTGAAAACCTGGGTGTTTTGCTCAACATCCTTAAACAAACCTTATTCAGGGACCTTTTGAGCAGATGGGCTACTCAACCTGAAGAAAATTCTAACTGTGCCTCACCTGCGAGGTCATGCGCTGTTTATTTTGATATGAGAACCTGTCGCGTACATATGGTTTTGATGCACGTGCCTGGTGTACCCTTATCAGACGGGTAGTCATGATGGGTATAATGGGCTTCGTATATTTTACCACAGTGTCAGTTTGATGGCATGCACTGCTCTCTCACTCAATAATAATAATAATAGCAACAACAACAACAACAATAACATTCTTCAAAGCAGTTCTGAGCTTAAATGCAGATTCAGCGATGAATTTAATGTCCTGTGTTGACACCAAACGAATACAAAAATCTCCACGATAGGGTAGGACAGTATTTCCATTGAAAAATATTTAAACACTAGAAAATCACTACTCCTGCTTACTGGTAAGAACATCATCCTGAACCAATCGTTGAAGGTAAAAATGTCACTCTTCTCTGGGATTACCTAGTCAACACTGACAGAACGATCCAGGCTAATCAACCAGACATAATTATCAAAGACAGGGAACTTTGGACTAGGTATCTCACTGAGCTCTCGAGTTCGATACGCACGCAGTCTTCCACACTTATCCTTCTTCCATTTGCTCTCTTCATGTACAGGCGATCAGTGTCTGCATGTGGATGATGGGTTCATGCATCGTTAGGAGCTTCCTTGACGTCCTGTTCATCTCCTTTATCTCCTCCTCTCTCCACTTCAAGATTCTAGCGCCATACCGAACTACTGCGATTGCGCGCAAGTTTATTGCCGAAATTATGTCTCTGGCAGTTTTGAAGCCAATATCTTTCTCACTCGCCGCATGTACTCTCTTTTTGTCTTTACCTTCATGTCGTGCTGTTTAATTCCATCTGCCTCAAGTATTCCCAGGTATTTATATCTGGACTGAGATTGAATTGCCTTCATCATTTCACCACTTGGTAACCATATTCCTTCTGTCCTAGCCAGCTTTTCTCGTCTCATCGCCATCGTAGCACATTTTGAGAGCCCAATCCATCTTAATATCATTGTAGAAAATCCGCACAGACTGGACTAGGCTGTCTAGTTCTGCCTCATTTTTTGTGAATAGCTTCAGTTCGTCCATGACTAGCAAATGGTTTAGTTTTCCCTTGCCTCTTCCCAGATCATACACCAACTTTGTTTTCTGTATTTCACGCAAGGGGATCATTCCCAGTAGGTACACACTGTACCCTTGGAAGATACCTCTCTTGATTTTCACCTCTCCTAGTAATTACTTTCCTGCTGTCAATTCCGTTCTCCAGTATTTCATGCTATTCTATATAAGATTATTATTATTTTTTACTTTTCATCTGCATGTCTTTACAGTCACTTGCCGAGACACACCCAGTATCCTGGGGCGAGTGAAGGATAAGAGATGTTACAGCATGACTGAAAGCTTGGGGAGGGGAAATAGCGAAATATCTTCATGTAATACAACGCAGACATTTAAATGGATAGGGTTTTTCTAAAGATGTGGACAGTACTTGTCAGCACACTTTTTTGGATAAGACATGGTTCTCCTGGGATCTTATCTAGATGTTTCTGACAACCCTTTCTTATCATACCTAGGGCACCTACAATAACAGGAACAGTTCTCATTTTCAGATGCCACATCTTTTGTATTTCAATTTCCAGGTCCTTATTTTTACTTAGTTTGTCATATTCCTTGACATATATATTTTTTTTATCGGTAGGAACACTTACATCTATTAGTCTACAAATATTTTCTTCCCTCTCTTTAATAATTATGTCTCGTTGATTAGCCTGGATCGTTCTGTCAGTGTTGACTAGATAATCCCAGAGGATAGTGACATTTTTACGTTTGACGACCGGCTCAGGATGATGTTCATAGCAGTAAGCAGGAGGCCTGATTTTGTAGTGTTTACATATTTTCAATGGAAATACTGTCCTACCTTATTGTGGCGATTTTTGTATTCGTTTGGTGTCAGCTCAGGACATTCCGAGATGAGATGGTCTATTGTTTCGTCAAATGTACCGCAAAATCTCCATGTAAGGTCAGAACCGTTTTGAAGAACGTTTGGTAGATTTTGGGAGCAAGCTTTGGTCTTGTGCTGCCAATATGAAACCTTCAGTCTCTGCTTTTAGTCCTGAACTTCTCAGCCACTGGTGGGTCTACACCATCATTTTATCTACATCAGCATTTCAACTTCGAAATATATACTGTCCATGTAGAGGCTTCTGGTTTCACCACTTCTCAATTTGTTTCTGCTCGTTCTTTTTTGCAGTCTGCTTGATCCATTTTGCTTTTTTTGTGACAGTGGTTTCAGTATCTTCGAATATTTCAGGATTAATGCCAAGTTCCCTTGCGAATCGGCAAGCTTTCTTGACAATAATATGTGATTTTTTGCTGCTTTCGTGTTTACATACAAGCCGCAGTATCCAGTCGTCTGTACTAGATAAGTACTTGTTCACCGCCACTGTGGAGGTCTTATAGCACAGTTCCATCTGCATCATTCCTCTTCCCTCCATTACTTCTAGGTAGGTACAGGCGATCAACGTCTGCTTTTGGGTGGTGCATGTTCTTAGATGTTAGTAGTTTCCTTGTCTTCTTGTCCAGGCGTTGGAGCTCTGTAAGATTCCAGTTAATGATGGTAAAACTTTACTGGACTACTGGAAGTACCAGGGTGTTAATGGCTTCGATGGGATTTTTAGAGTTGAGTTCAGTTTTTAGTATGAGTCTTACTCTCCTGTAATATTCCTTTCTTAATTTTTCCAATACGATAGCATTTTGTATACCATCTCCTTCGTTTATCCCTAGGTATTTGTAATTTTCTTGTGGGTCAAGCTCCTATCGGTATCTAATTTAATGGAAGCTGTTTTCCTGAGCTTTCAAAAGTTGCTTTAGCACACTTACCAAGGCCAAAGTCCGCCCAGATGTCATTACTGAATTTTTTTAACAGTTGTTAGCAGCCCTGCTAGTTCTTCGTCATTTCTAGCAAACAGCTTCACATCGTTCATACAAGAGAGATGGTTTATTGTCGTATTGTAAACTTTGAACCCACACCTGGTGTTATTTAGTTAGTTTGAGAGTGGGATCAGTGCCATTCAAAAGAGTAATGGGGAAAGGGAGTTACCTTGAAAGATGCCTCGTTTGATGTTGATGTTGTTAGTTTGGCTCATCCCATTACTATGGTTTAGAAGGAGACGTGTGTTCCACTAGGCCAATTTGAAGATGACAAGAGAGATCTTATATATTTCAAGGGTTTTGAGTATCCAATTATGTAGGACACTATCAAACACTTTCCTGTAGTCTATCCGTGCCATACTCAGGCTCTTCTTTTTGCTCCGGCATTTCTCTACAATCATCTTATGAGTAAGTGATCTTTGCACCCATAAGAATTCCTCTTACAGCCTTTGTGAGCTTGTGGAAGGATAGATCTCTGTTCAAGCAAAGCGTATATTCTGTCAGTTAATGTGGATGTGAGGATCTTGTAGGTGGTGTTGAGACATGTTATTTGTCGGCAGTTCTTTGGATTTTTGTGCCTTCAGTTTTTGGTAGAAGGTATATTGTTCCTTCAGTCAGGAGTTCTGGATGACATCAGTCAGAAATGCAGCGAAATTTTGGTGTACTTCTGTCAGACAATTTAGCCAAAAGTTAGGAATTCGGTTCAGTCCTGGGGTTTTCCATTTGCGAGACTTCCCAAGAACACATCTCAGTTCTTCTATTTCAATTACCTCCCATTTCTGCTCTTCAACTTCATCAAGTCTCACTTTCCCACGCTCTAGCCAGTCAGTTTTAGCATTCTATTCTTTTTTGTTGCTCCATATCTTCTTCCAGAACTCTTCCATTTCCTCAGTCTTAGGTGGCTTATTATTATTATTATTATTATTATTATTATTATTATTATTATTATTATTATTATTATTATTATTCAGTAGTTTTATTTTTATAACGTACTTTCACTTCACTACCGAGCGCAGCTCTGTGCGCCTTGGGTATGTGCTGTGGTTTGCTGTGGTGCTCTTATGTTTACTGTATTGAAAGTGTTTTGCGTAGAATGTGTGCAGTACCCAGTAGTGCAATTTTCTGTATGTTATATATATTTGTAAGTCCTGGTGTTTTTGTTATGTATTTGTCTGAATATTTTTTTATTATACCTAAGGCACCTACTATGATAGGAATTGTTTCTGTTTTTAGATTCCACATTCGAGTTATCTCTATTTCCAGGTTTTTGTATTTTGAAAGTTTTTCCATTTCTTTTAGAGAAACGTTGTCATCTGCTGGTATTGAAACATCAATTAGAAGGCATTTTTTTCCTTCATGATCTTTGACAACTATATCTGGTCTATTTGCCTTAATTTCTCTATCTGTGTGTATTGGCATATCCCAGAGTATGGTTGCTTTCTCGTTTTCTGTGACCTTTTCTGGCGTGTGTTTATACCATCTTTTTTCTGTTGCTATTCCATAATGTTGGCATAGCTTCCAGTGTATATAGGTCCCAGCTCTGTCGTGTCTGTGAATATATTCCTTCTTAGCCAGGACTGGGCAGCCAGAGATAATATGATTTATTGTTTCTTGTCCATCTCCACATATTCTACAGTTACTTGTTATATTTCTTTTCATTATGTGTTTTTTTTTATGTGTTTTTGGTAATTTCTGGTGGGGAGGCTTTGGTCTTGTGCAGCAATTAAAAATCCTTCAGTCTCTGCTTTGAGTCCTGAGCTTCTCAGCCATTGCTGGGATTTTTCTGTGTCTATTTCTTTCGCATTTAGTTTAGCCCAGTATTTACCATGTAGGGGCTTATTATTATTATTATTATTATTATTATTTTATGTTTGACTTTTGTTTTGCATTTGTACAAGTTGGATCCAAGTCTCACCCAGAGACCTCAAGAGACAACAAGTTAGAAGTTCATGTAGGTGTTATGCCTAGGGTACCATATATTTGGATTTGTACAGTTTTGTTCAAGTGAATGTTTAAGAAACCATAAGAAAATTATGTGTTTGCTTTAAAATTTGAGATCACATAGACAGTATTTTACATAGGATATGGGCAGTTCCCATGAGCACTATCTTTTGAACTTCAGCCATTTTGGGGTTTCCTGGTATCTGAGCTAGGTAGTAATCAGCCCGTTTCGCTGTCATTCCCAGGGCACCTATGACAATAGGTATTGTTTTCGTCTTCAGATTCCACATTTTGCTAATTTCTATTTCAAGATCTTTATATTTGCTCAGTTTTTGGTAGGTCTTGACAGATACGTTTATATCGATTGGGACAGTCATATCAATGAGGAGGCATGATTTTTGTCTGAAGTCTTTATTATTATTATTATTATTATTATTATTATTATTATTATTATTATTATTATTTTACTTCTGGTACCTGGATGTTAAATTATCGTGGGAAACACTTCACATCCAAGCACCAAACTCAAAATCCTAGCTGTCCCCAACAGAGCAGTTTCTTGGGCTTGCCCCGCCTTCATGTCAATTCTGATTTCTCCGATATATTTCTCAAACCTGGTTGTTAGTACTTCGAGTGTCCCTACGACTACTGCAATAAAAAGTTACTCTCTTCATCTCCCACATTCTCGCAATTTCATCTTTTAGTAGTCTGCATTTCTCCATTTTTTTCCAGCTTGTTGCCATCTATGCGTGAATCCCCAGGTATGGCAATATCTATGATCTTGGTTTCCTTTTTCCTTTTATCTGCCACAACAATGTCTGGTCTCCGCACATCGATTAGGGAGTCACAATAGATTGTCAAATCCCACGAGATCTTATATTCAATGTTCTCAATGACACCTGGTTTATGTTCCTAGCATTTCTGTACTCTGTCCAGGCCGTACTTTTCACATAGTCTCCAGTGAATGAACTTAGCCACATTACCGTGTCCCCTTTTGTAGCGCTTTTGGGCCAGCTTCATACACTCACTCACAATTCGCGGAATTCGGTGTAATTAGTTCTCAAGGCTTGCTTCAGGGCACTGCATATCCGTGCCTCAGTGCATTCTTTCAGATCACTTTTTCTTAGCCATCTCCAGGTGTTGATCTCGTCTTTCCTTTCGATTTCTCTGAGGCATTACCCATACAGTTGTTTTCATTTTCCAGTTATTCTTCCTTCTTCATCGTCATTATTATTATTATTATTATTATTATTATTATTATTATTATTATTATTATTATTATTATTATTATTATTATGTTTTTTTTTTCTTCTTTCTTCAAATTTTCTTCCATTTCTCGCCGATTGTTTTCCGTACACCTAGGGCAGAGAAACTCGCTGTATGCATTCCCAGTTTACACACGCAAATTCTTAATATGAGACCACCATGTTGGCAGAACCTTTAGCCGGGCAGAATGCTTTGTAGCTTGTCGTCTGCCTTTACGTTCTGAGTTCAAATTCTGCTAAGGTCAACACTGCCTTTCATCCTTTCGGAGTCGATAAAGTACCAGCTCAGCACCGGGGTCGATGTAATCGACTCACCTTTTCTATCTCAAGAAATGGCGGTTCGATGCCAAAATCTGAAACCATTATTATTGTTGTTGTTGTTACTGTTATATTTGTTGCTGTTTATGTTCTTGTTGGTGTTGTTTTATTGGTTACGGTACTGCTACAATGCCATCAGTGTAATTGTTGTTGTTGCTGATGTTGTTTGTGGCGCCGGGTCCTGGTTGCTGCAACTGATTTGCAATTGCTGTTGCTGCTGCTGCTGCAACTCTTCTTCTTTTTCTCCCCTCCTCCTCCTCCTCCTCCTCCTCCACCCATCCGCCGCCAACCCTCCTCCTCCTCCTCCACCCATCCGCCGCCAACCCTCCTCCTCCTCCTCCTCCACCCATCCGCAGCCGCCACCCCTCCTCCTCCCCCCATCCGCAGCCACCTCCCCTCCCCCTCCCCCTCCATCCCCTCCATCCCCCTCCCCCTCCATCCCCCTCCATCCCCTCCATCCCCCTCCATCCCCCTCCATCCCCCTCCATCCCCTCCTCCTCTCCTCCTCCTCTCCTCCTCCTCTCCTCCTCCTCTCCTCCTCCTCTCCTCCTCCTCTCCTCCTCCTCTCCTCCTCCTCTCCTCCTCCTCTCCTCCTCCTCTCCTCCTCCTCTCCTCCTCCTCTCCTCCTTTCCTCCTCCTCTCCTCCTTTCCTCCTCCTCTCCTCCTCCTCTCCTCCTCCTCTCCTCCTCCTCTCCTCCTCCTCTCCTCCTCTCCTCCTCCTCTCCTCCTCTCCTCCTCTCCTCCTCTCCTCCTCTCCTCCTCTCCTCCTCCTCCTCCCCCTCCCCCTCCCCTCCCCACCCCTCCCCTCCTCCTCCTCGTCGTCGTCGTCGTCGTCGTCGTCATACCCTCCCACGATCAATGCAGTGATCTACAAGGAAACGAAGAGCAAATCTAGCTTTACATAAACAGAAAACACTAGACTTGACACACACTTGCACATACACGCTTATGCGTACTCATTTGCACACACACACACACATGCACTCGCATAATCACACATACACACAGATATAGACACACGCGCATATATATGTTATATATATATATATATATATATATATATATATATATATATATATATATATATATATATATATATATATATATATATATATATATATTTATATATATATATATATATATATACACACACATACGTGCATATGTGTAAGTCCCACGCCCACTCTGTGTTTGTGTGTGTGTGCGCGCGTGCGTACAAACTTACACACGCGCATGCTTGCAGTCATACACAGACACACACAGACACACACAGACGCACGTACATATACACATACACACACGCACACATACATACAGACACTTATACACACACATATGTAGTACGAGAGAGAGAGAGAATGAGACAGCCATAGAAAACAATGTGTACGTTAAACTGTATGACGTAATAGTTTTGTCTCAGCCTGACACTTTCCCCCCCATCTCCGTTGACAAATAGGATTAATTTTGTTTGTTTTGCAGGTAGAGTGAGGGGCAGGAGGACAACGGCAGGAGAGGGGAGAGTATAGTGTGGCGAGAGGGAAGGAGTGTGACACTGAGGGAATTAAAGGGGTAGGAATGGCGGGGAAGTAAGGGATTGGAAAATACCTGGGAGAGGAAAGGACAGTGGGAAGAGTGGGAGCGAAAGAAAGTTGGAGTGGGAGTGAATGAGATCGGAGAGAGTGAAACAGGTGTAAGACTAAGGGGAAAGGGAAATTTAGGTATGGGAATAAAGAGAAAGAGAGAAAGAGAGAGAGAGGGATGAAAGAGAGAGAAGGATTTATAATGTAAGATTGTGAGTGGGAGGGAGAAATGGAGAGTGAGAGGGATTGAGAGTGGAAGAGAAGGAAATAATAACAAAATATTTGTTTTGTGCAAAGCAGTTAGCAGGGTGATCAATAAAAGTGGAGACAAAATTAGATTTAGAGCAATGATATAATGATATATAAATATGGTTACAACGGCGACACATTTGAAAATTGTATTTCTAATTTATTTTCTAATTTTCCAAATTCGATTTTCAAATGCTTCTTCGTTGTACATAAACTCATCCATCCTTCTTCTCCTTTCACTGCTCATGAGAGGATGTTTGGGGATAAAGCCCTCAGGTACCCCCACCTCCTCCTCCCCCATAGGGTCCTATCAATAGCAACCATCACGACACTTTCCTGTTAGACCTCCAAGCATAGCCAAGTGAGACTATGCATATTATCCAACCACCCCGTTCTTGGTCTACCCCAAGTCTCCAGCTGGTTGACTTGGCTTCAGGAAACCGTCTTATGATTCTTTCTTGAGACTAGGCGCAGGCATTGCTGTGTGATGAGAAATTTGCTTCCCAACTTCATGGTTCTGGGTTCAGTCCCACTGGGTTCAGTCCCACCTTGGTGAATGGTCTTCTACTATAGCTTCGGGCAGACCAAAGCCTTGTAAGTGGATTTGATAGAAGTAGACGGAAACTGAAAGAAGCCTGTTGTGTATATGTGTGTGTATGCGTGTGCGTGCGTGTGCGTGCGTGTGCGTGCGTGTGCGTGGTTTTATGTTTGTGTTTCTCCCCACCACCACTTGCAAACCGGTATTGGCCTGCTTATGTCCCATAGCTTAGCAGTTCGACCTGTGCCTGTAGTAGAAAGGATTATTGCTCCAAACCTGATTTTGAATTCACTTTTATTGAGCACGTTACAAACTACTTTGTACAAAATGAATATTTACGTCCCCGTAACTTAGCAGTTCAATAAAATATACCGATAGAATTAATACTGGGTTATAAAAAAGTAAAACAAGTACCAGGGTCGATACGTTTGACTAAAATCCCTCAAGGCGGTGCCCCAGGATGATTGCAGTCTAGTGGTTGAAACTATAAAGATATTTGGAGTAAAATGCACACACATAGACACACAGACACACACATATCTGTGTGTCTGTGAGTTTGGGAGGAATTCTGTGTTTGCTTCGGTCAGTGTCTGTGTGTTTATGTTTACTGGTGTTATCCAATCTAGATGCGTCCCTTTAGTTTCCTGAACGGTAACGTGAACCTATTCTTTTGAGAAATAGGGATCAATAAGTACAGTAATGATATATCGTTTTTTTTATATCTTTTACTTGTTTCAGTCTTTATACTGCGGCCATGCTGGGGTACTGCCTTGAAGAAGAAGATTTAGTCGAATGAATCGAACCCAGTACTATTTTTTTAAAGTCTGGTACTTATTCTATCGAATCCTTTTGCGGAACCGCTAAGTTGCAGGGACGTAAACACATCAACAACAGTTGTCAAGTTGTGGTGGAAGGCAAACACAGACACGAACACCCCTCCCCACACACAAATCCACTCAAAGCTCTTGTCAGCTCAAGGCTACAGTAGAAGACACTTGCCTAAGGTTCCATGCAGTGTATATACGTATTGACCGTTTAATTCAAACCGTTTTTTGTTTCTTCTCTCCATCACTTCTCTTCAGATCATTTCTCTAGAAGAGCGTAGGCTCAAAACGTTAACGACTTCTTCCATTTTCCCTCAGCATCAACCTGATATACCTTGTTTGTTGTTCTTTCATCGTCTTTGTGTTTTTCTTATTTTGGAACTTATATCTATATGGGGGCTGGTATGATGGAGTAAAAACGTAGAAAGGGCTACGTTTGTGAAGTCAGAAATCAAGAAACGAACAATGAATAAACAAATATACAATTTCTGTATATAGAACAAGAATATACACATGTTGTGCCTCTACAATTAAATATACACACATAATATCCTTCAAAATGACATATGCACACAATAACTACACACTAAACATGTATACGTTGTAGCTGTGTAATTATTGTCTATATTCTGTATGTTTAATGGAAATCTACGTCTTGTCTTTGTGTATTCAGCACCTAAAGACTTAGCCTAAACCACTCAACAATTGTAGACTTTACATCCATCGGGATGCGGGACGAGCGTGTCGGCATACGCGGACGACGTCACCGTCATAGTGTCTAGCCAAAAGCACATCGAGCTTGTCGGCGAGACACTGAAAGACTACGAAACGGTAACGGGAGCAAAAATCAACCAGGATAAGTCAGTGGGCTTGCGGTTCGGCACCTGGAGAAGCAAGCTCATGCCGTCAAGCAGTGCCTCTGTCGTGGGACGTTGGACTGACGGTCCGGTTGAGTTGCTCGGGGTCTGGTTCGGTCCAGACCTCCAAACGGAGAAGAACTGGGACGAGATAACGAGAAGGGTGGCCACTCTAACCCGGCAATGGGCCGAAAGGAAGCTTTCCCTGAAAGGTCGGGCGGAGGTGGCGAACACGTACATCGCGTCCGTCATCTACTACTGCCTGACCGTCGTTCCTTGTCCCGACCCTACCATCACCAAACTGGAGCGCATCCTCTTCCGCTTCTTGTCGAAAGGAAGCGTTCCGATGGTTAGGCGATCCGTTTGCTGCCAACACCCGTTAAAAGGAGGACTGGGCATGCCGTGGTTGATGATGCGCAGACACGCGCTGAGACTGCGACATCTCCGGCTCCTTTCCTCTCTGGGCAATCTCTCATCAACTTCTTCAAGTATCACCTGAAGAGGAAGGTGAGAGTAGAAAGGGAAGTCTTGTCTAGTGAATGCTTCAAAAAAAGATGGGTGAATGTAGCAAGGATGGCACGTGTGAACGACGGAGCCATCTTGAGCATAACCCTATGAACTAAAAAAAAAAAAAAAAAAAAAAAATCCAAGAAAAAAAAAGAAAACAAAAAGGCAAAAGAGAGTCACTTACTGTTATAGTTTCTTCAATGAGAATATTGACCAAGGTTACCGTGGTCTTTTCCGTAGGCTTTTCTTTCCACGGCCAAACCTAAACTGTCCTCCCCTCTTTTTACACGAGAACATTACTGTGATACACGATCCCTATTGATCGCCCTTTTTTTTTTTTTTTTTCATCCCTTTTGATCGAACTACCCCCTTTTCCTTCCTACGATCCCTTTTGACCGACCCCCCCCTTTTTTTTTTCCTTCCCCCTCCCAAAAAGAAAAGCTCTACATTGTATTTGTCCCATCTTCGTTGAGCCCTGTGTGGCTAATAAAAGAAATGTACCTATCTATCTATCTATCTATCTATCTATCTGTCGTTCTGTTTATATGTATGTCTGTCTATTTATATATCTGCCTATTTGTCTGTCTGTCTGTCTGTCTGTCTGTCTACCTATCAATGTATGTATGTATCTGTCTATCTGTCTGTCAGTCTGTCATTCCACCTATTTTTCTGTCTACTTATGCCTCAGTCCGTATGTATCTGTCTGCCTACCTGTCTATCTACGCACGCTCATGTGTGTGTGTATACATATGTATGCATAATATATATGTATAATTATATAGTAATAGAAGAAAATGGAGAGTTTGTGTATTCAAACCCTCCATTTTCTTATATTATCATACTACTAAATTTGTGTCCGCATATATCGAATCAGATGGAATCATCTATACGGACTATTGGGACTCCATAATGTGTATTTTACTAGTGTATATTAAACGCTAATACCAACACTAGAGAATCAAATATATATACCAACACTAGAGAATCAATATATATATATAAACACACACATGGCATGACTGCGTGAAAAGTAGCTTGCTTACCAACTACATGGTTCTGGGTACAATTCCACTGCGTGGCACCTTGGGCAGGTGTCTTCTACTATAGCCTCGGGCCGATCAAAGCCTTGTGAGTGGATTTGGTAGGTGGAAACTGAAAGAAGCGCGTCGTATATATATATATATATATATATATATATATATATATATATATATATATATATATATATATATATATATATATATATAATATATATATATATATATATTATATATATATATATGTGTGTGTGTGTGTGTGTGTGTGTGTGTGTTTGTGTGTTTCTGTTTGTCCCCTCCCGTCATGGCTTGACGACCGATGCTGGTTTGTTTACGTCTCCGTAACGTGGCAGTTCGGCAAAAAAGACCGATAAGATAGGTACTAGGCCGACAAACAATAAGTCCTGAGGTCGATTTGTTCGATTAACAGCGGTGCTCCAGCATGACCGCAGTCAAATGACTGAAACAAATAAAGGGATAAAAGAATATATATATGTAAATACATATTAATACATATACATATGTAAAATATATGTACACCCATATATCCATATATATATGCATACATGCATACATATATATATATATATATATATATATATATATATATATATATATATATATATACATTTATATATATATATATATATATATATATATATATATATATATATATATATATATATATATATATATATATATATATATATATATATATATATATATACAAGGGCTGGACAACCTAATGGAAACAACTAGCATCATAGCATCATAATTTTGAAATATCTACAAAACCGTCAAAAGCTTGTTTATTTTTATGATCTTTGATTTATTATTAGTGTTGCTTGATATGTCTGCCTAAAATTGCCGTTTCTTTTCAGATATCATCAGAAAAAGATAGTTAATATTCATTAAAATGACTTTCAAAGAGGTCAAATTGTTGGTGCTCGTATGGCAGGCGCTAGTGTAACAAAAACAGTCCAAATATTTGGTGTATCGAGAAGCACTGTCTCGAAAGTAATGACAGCCTTTGAGAAAGAGGGAAAAAC
>NC_142951.1:19238370-19240870 GCF_046866305.1 Octopus bimaculoides | reverse complement strand
GAGCTCATCTGATCAACAGCATAAAAATATCCCACACAAGAAGCGACTTTGAAGTAAGCATAGCCCCTGTGCGTTTGAACCACGTGTCGTTTGACCAGTTCGTCAATACGGTTTCATCCACCCACCTTTTCTCCTGATCACACAACATTATGTCCTTCGGAAACTTCTCTTTCGGGAAAGTCTTTCTTTTGAAAACAACAGCCGGGGGAAATTTCGTACCGTTAGCCATACAAGCTAAAATTGCGGTGAAGTGGGCCTCGTCGCTCCCCGTAGTTTTTTTCTTTTTTTTACCGACATTGTGTTTTTCCCTTTAACGTCGACTGTCCGAATTTCAGCCATATCGAAAAATAAAGGAGTGTCTCGTGCATATTACCGATTGCTTCCAAGGCAAACTCGTGGCTCTTTCGTAGGTTTATTACATACCGATGGGAGGAAACAGCTTTGATCTCTACGTCGGCGGGTAATTTCTATGCGATATGAGTCCTCAGTCTCGGCGTAAGATTGTGGCGTTTCATAAACCTCGTACACCAACCAGGAGATGCTTTAAAGCTGGATATACCAGGTTCTTTAGTCACTTGGAGAGCCCGAAATCTAATGAGGTTTCTCGTGACGACAAGTCCATTCGTGCGTAGTTCAGTCACTCAGGCTCTCAAAATAGTCTCCATCTCCCCATTGGGACTCATTCCTATCCTAATTTTCTTTAACGATTTGATATCGACGGATTTCATTTTCTTCTCTTTCAAACGCCAATCCAAGACCATTTTTTCTGAAACCCCAAATTCTCTTTCTGTAGCTCGATTCAAATGCGACTTCGCGTGTTAAACAACTTTCAGCTTGAAAGTGATATCATCCGAATTCCTCTTTCTCTTCACGTTAACAGATAACATGGCGTCGAATTAAAGAAAGACAGGGACGGTACAAAAACAAACAAGCATTAAACTCAGTTTTTTAAAATTAACCATTTCCTACTAACAGAAGTAAAGAAATATCTAAAGAAATATCTAAAGATCGTCTTCCGTGTACTTCTCGGCTTCGGAATTAGCGATTCGGTTTTTTTTTTCGGTTATTCCAAGTGTCGGAACTTCAGACGTGGCTTGTACCTAGAATAGAAAATATCTGAAGATTTTTTTATAGGGTGCGCTTTTAAGTCGCAGACCCAATTTTAGGTGGAAATTTCAGGGGGAAAAGTGCGATTTGGTATCTTCTTTTTCGCTGATCTTCAGCCTTATGTTAATATCCGCTGTGCAGCTGATTTCCACTATTGTACACAGTTTCTCCTCTCAGTTCCAAACCACTGTGTCTGGTCTTTTAGGTTTACGTTTCATTAAGGTTTTCACTGAGACATTCCACCAGCACTCTTTCATATTATGAATGGCTATAACCTTTACCATACTGTGGGCTCTTATCTCTTTGGCTTCAGGGTTATCCTTCCAACGGATCCCATTATCCAGTATCTTGGTGGCAACGTAATGTCTCATCGGTAGTTAATACTATGATGATATTTTTGGAGAACTGCTTATGATGTGGATGATATCTTCGGTGTTAATTCCACAAAGTTTGCATTGGTTATCACATTTTGGTATTTTTCCTGCATCTCTGTCTCTTTTGTGCATCAGGTTTTAGGTTGATATTTCCTGTTCCTGCATGGTAAATGTAAACCCTTCAAAATGCGAGTTAGTAATCTGGTTGTTGGTCCATGATAGACTGCTTTGATGATCAATGTTACTTTCAGCCTGGAATTTCCTGCTAACATAGCCATGCACAGTTTTCTGCTGATATACACTCAACCTTTCATCTGATGATACGTTGCGCCTGAGTCGTGTAATTTATTTGGACATGTATTCAAGGTTATCAGACAAGGAATGCTGGTGGAGGAGCTGCTTTCCAAGTCTCATGATATTATCTACCTCGTGCATGCAAACTTGGCCAAGGGATGCACTTCGACACTTGGTGGTCAAGATGTCGCCGAATGGATATGGTACGACATTCAAAGGCAGTTTGGAACGATGTTAATTCTCTGTCCCCTTGTTTTCGTTTTAGGTAATGGCGGTCTAAGACATTCTTAACGTGAATTTTTTTGTGCTGGCCAGTATCATCCGGGTTCTCACATCAATAGCTCGAACCTTATCAAGCGTCCAATCAAGTAACCCAAATGTTGCTATGAGTACTGGCACTGCAAACACATTCTAGACCACTGTTTTATTGAATGGAGATTCGAAGATGATATTTTATTTATTCGGCTGTAATATTCTTTAGCGACACAAGTCTCGTTATAGACACCATCGTAAGAAATGCTTTCATCTATCCTAGATACGTGTAATATATAGGCGTAGGAGTGGCTGTGTGGTAAGTAGCTTGCTTACGAACCACATGGTTCCGGGTTCAGTGCCACTGCGTGGCACCTTCGGCAAGTGTCTTCTACTATGCCCTGGGGTCGATTAGTTCGACTAAAAAGGCGGTGCTCCAGCATGGCCACAGACAAATGACTGAAACAAGTAAA
>NC_142951.1:19200870-19228370 GCF_046866305.1 Octopus bimaculoides | reverse complement strand
AATGTTACACAAATACAATACAAATAATAAAACAGGACATAACAACAGATGTCTTTCGACTAAGGACGAATTAAATTAAACTGGCGTGTGTGGAAATAAGGCCTTACAGCAGGAATACAAGATTTCACAGGCATAGGGAGGAATAACGATGTTGCACGCACAACGGCCGGCCTAGAAAGAAAGATCACGCTTGGCCGAACACCGATCACGTGGGAACAGAAGAAATAAAGAGAGAGAGGTAGAAGCAGAGGGACAAAAGAATTAGGGAGGGGCGAGAGAAAAATGACAGGTACACAGTGAAGTGAAAAGTGGAGGGAAAGAAGAGAAGGCAAGGAAATGTGAGCGAGGGGGAACGAAAGAACGAACAATGTGTGTGTGTGTGTGTGTGTGTGTGTGTGTGTGTGTGTGTGTGTGTGTGTGTGTGTGTAAGGTGAGCTAGCACATCAAAATGCTTAAGCCCTATTTCTTTCGTCTTTACGTTGTTGCTTCAAAAACCGCCAAGGTCGACTTTGTATTTCATCCCGTCAGGATCGATAAAATAAGTACCAGTCAAATGTTGTGGTCGATATAATCGACTTCGCCTCTGTTGAAGATTGCTGACCTTGATGTGTGTGTATTTTGTGTGTGCGCGCGCGTGTGTGTGTATGTGTGTGTGTGTGTGTGTGTGTGTGTGTGTGTGTGTGTGTGTGTGTGTGTGTGTGTACGTTTGTGTGCTTGTGTATGTGTGTGTATTTGTAACAGCAAAAGGATGTTCTTCGTTTTTATACAATTTATAAGTTTTACTCGTGTTTCGTTGACGAATGTATGCATTCGTATTATGTATTCATGTATGTGACACACAAATACTGTACGTTTCAAATGTCGTCCACTACAATCATCATTATCAATATTAAGGTAAATCCATACAATCTAATATGGCTGCATAATCTGTTCGCGTCTCTCTCCCTCACACACACACACATGCAGACAGATACTACCACACATACACTGACCATTTTTGCAATTTCCTGCCTTCAAAAAACTCTTTCTCTATCTCTCTCCACTTCCGGTTCATTATTTTTCTACCATGTAGCGACACGTGCTTTTCTCGTACTATTCTTTTCCTTCTCTCTGGACCTTTTCCTCTTTCCTCCTTTTGACAAAGAGCCATGCTCGAAACATCACATCCCCTCTATTTTCTATCTGAGCTTTCTCTGATCGTTGATCTAATTATTAGATTAACGTTCTAATACATTTACTATGTACGTCTTTTTGATTTTTATTACACGAGGGTGAGTCAAAAAGTAATGCCATTTTGTTTAGTACAGGTATAATTACCAACACAGGAACATTTATCATACATCAAAATGAAGCTGGTCCTCTGTGGATCACATCCCTACTCCTCAATATAATCAGCGTTTTTCTCTCAATAGCAATGTTCCACCTTCGAATAAGAGCATGTATCTCTGCCCCATAAAATTCTATTGACTGTTCTTTGAGCCACTTCTTCACTACAGTTTTCACCTTCTCGTCACTGGAATAATTTAGCGCCTTCAGACTATCATCTCTTTGGCCCCATCAAAGCGGGTTTGAGAGGCATAGTAACTTTTGCTAAATTGGTGACTTTCCATTTTTCATAGCATAACTATGCTACAGAAAGTATGTTTTGCACCTATATTGACTACATTTCATTTCGCTTGAACTTCGTGTGTGTACGCTTTCCTGTTTTCAATAGTCTTTTCTACTCTAGGCACAAGGCCCGAAAGTTTGGAGGAGGGGGCAGTCGATTATATCGATCCCAGTACGCAACTAGTACTTAATTTATCGACCCCAAAAGAATGAAAGGCAAAGTCGACCTCGGCGGAAATTGAACTCAGAACGTTAAGACAAACGAAATACAGCTAAGCATTTCACCGGCGTGCTAACGTTTCTGCCAGCTTGCTGTCTTTCTCTTGTTTTCAATATTATCAATTCTATGTGTGTGTGTGTGTTTCTGCGTTCGTTACGTCTATAGTAAACTGGTAAAGAACATTTTACGCTGTTTCAATGAGCCCACATCTAATAAAGAAGCCATCCTTATGGTTAGTGATCCCCATGAAAATCTAGATATTCTCATTCGTGTTCGGGGTAACAATCTTAAACGCGTTTCACAGACGCATCCCTCTTATGGTGCTCTCCAGTATAATATTATTCTGTAGAATGGACAAGATGGGTATTATTTCAATGCTCTTCGGATTTAACCAGCAACAAGATAGTCAATTACAAGCAAATGGATGTCGTCAAATAACTTCTATTCTTACCAACTGATGTTAAGACCAGAACAATCAAATCCTTTCTATTATAGGCACAAGGCCTGAAATTTCGAGGGTGGGGATCAATCGACTACATCGACCCCAGTGTCTCACTGGTACTTAATTTATCGACCTCGAAAGGATGAAAGGCAAAGTTGATCCCGGGAACAGGCGAAATACCGCTCAAGCATTTTGCGAGGTATGCTAACGATTCTGCCAGCTTACCACCTTCCAGAACAATCAAATCAATTACACATGTCAAATAAACTTTATTTTCATTTACATATTTTCTAAGTTAACTCAATAACTAGCTATAATTATTTCAAATATACTTCTATACAACGACCAGGTTTCATTACAAAATGAAAATAGTTTCACACTTTCAATTTGAACTAAAATTACAAAGTGTCGCATTACAAGAGTGATGATGTGTGAATAATGAAAGTAATGTTTCTCCGAATTAGTCACATATGATGATGATGATAATAAGTCCAGATAATGTTTTGAAAAATAACTTTCCTTATTCCTCTCAAAACCGCCGCCCCCCTTAGAGTAGCCACCTGGTTTTGCCATTTTTAAAGACCAAGAATCAACTTGTCATCTTCTATTGAAAGAACTGACCAGCTGTATAGATGTGAACACATTTTTTCTTCTTTCTCTCTTCCTTCTTTCTTTCCTTCTCTTTTCCATTGACATTTCTTTCAGATTCAACAGGCACACACACACACAAACATACACACACACACACTCTCTCTCACTTTCTCCCCATTCCTCACCCTCTTTTACTATCCTATACACCCCACATTATGTTTTTACCCTTCTCTCTCTCTACCCCTACAAACTTAGTAATATTATAAAAAGAGACGAATCCCTTCAAAAAAATTTAAATCTGAAGAATCTATTAGAGTAGATGAAAGCGTTAATTTATATGATTTATAAAAACGTGACATATTAATAAAAATCTGTAAATGTACAACCATCCTGATCTCTGAGTACCTTATTTTTTCTATAACATATATATATATATATATATATATATATATATATATATATTTCCCAGATTTATAATCTCTGTATTTTTCTACGTAGATAACAAAAAGAAAATATTGAAAAACGTTTACAAATTAAGAAATTACGGTGGGGATAGAGGGTAATTATAATTTTGAAAATGTGTTTTCTGGATAAAATCCTATTAACCCCCTGTTATACGATGAAACAATACATAGTTTCTGATCCTTCTTAAGAACAGAAAGCACATTCATGCGAACCCTTGCAAATTGTACCCCCACCCTTCACTATTAAACAAAAAAAAATAACTTCAATTCTTCCATTAACTATTTATCAGCTGTGCCGATTCTGCCCATAAGAAAGGACCAAATAATACAATGTGCTTGTAGGTTATAACACCAGGGCAACGCCGGGATGCATTACTAGTGCGTGTGTGTGTGTGTGTGTGTGTGTGTGTGTGTGTGTGTGTGTGTGTGTGTGTGTGTGTATGTGTGCGTGTGTGTGTTGTTACTTTGTGGACCGATGGCGTTTTAGGTATAATAGGTTCTTAATGCGCCTGGTGATAAAAACGCTTAAAAGTAAGTCATAAGCAAGCGAGATAACTCACATTACGTTCCTCGTTCGCCTATGATTTACTTGCAGGTGTTTTTAACACTAGGTTCACTGAGAATATATTCTCTTACGCCTAAAACACAGCTGACCCACGAATTAACAACACGCACACAGACCTGTATGTGTGTTCGATTTTGTATATATACCTCGAGCTGCTTCTAATTCATATTTGGATATGTGTGTGTGTGTGTGTGTATTTGAATATGTGAGCATGTGTGCGAATCTGTGTGTATATTGGTATTTGTGATTGTCCCCTACCCCTGCTTGTAAACCGGTGTTAGTTTTACCACGTCACCGTAGATTAGCGCTTCAGGATGACCGTAGTCAAATGACTGAAGGTAAACGATACATATATATATATATATATATATATATATATATATATATATATATATATATATATATATATATGTTCTATACAGATGTACATATCTTGCACTATATATTTATATCACCATTAGGAAAGAGGAAAGAGGAAAAGGTTGAGGGAGACAGAGGGACAAATAGACACACAAAAACCAATGCATGCATTCATTATCGTTGAGATGAGAATGATTTGTAGATACAACGATATATGTGTATGTATCGATAATTATATATATATATATATATATATATATATATATATATATATATATACATATATGTCTGTAAAAATATGTGACACTTATTCAGTAACCATGAACAAAACTCCGAAAAAGATTTTTTCACAGGAATTTTCAATTGGCCGGATAACTGAAGAGATGTTGGCGTGGACTCCCACCCTGGCATCCGAAACTCGGAGTCTTATCATGGATACTGAATAAGTGTCATATTTTTACAGATAAATTCGTCTATTTGCATAATATCGAGGTCTCTTTCTTTCTTTTGTTGTCCTTCCTGTCAAAAAATTATATATATATATATATATATATATATATATATATATATATATATATATATATATATATATATATATATTACAAATAAAAGGGTAAAGGATAATCAATTTATTAATTTATTAATAAATTAATAATCAATAAATTTTACCAAGCCCTTCGGTATGTAAACACTTTAGCTGCTATTTCTGAACTTCGGTATGTGGTGAAGCAACTGTTGCTGATCCCTTAATTATGTTTATATATATATATATATATATATATATATATATACACAAATATATAGGCGCAGGAGTGGCTGTGTGGTAAGTAGCTTGTTTACCAACCACATGGTTCCGTTCAGTCCCACTGCCTGACACTTTGGGCAAGTGTCTTCTACTATAGCCTCGGGCCGACCAAAGCCTTGTAAGTGGATTTGGTAGACGGAAACTGAAAGAAGCCCGTCGTATATACATATATATATATATATATATATATATATATATATATATATATATATATATGTGTGTGTGTGTGTGTGTGTGTGTGTGTGTGTGTCTGTGTTTTTCCCCCCAACATCACTTGACAACCGATGCTGGTGTGTTTACGTCCCCGTAACTTAGCGGTTCGGCAAAAGACACCGATAGAATAAGTACTAGGCTTACAAAGAAAAAGTCCCGGGGTCGATTTGCATGGCCGCAGTCAAATGACTGAAACAAGTAGAAGAGTAAAGAGTATATATATATATATATATATATATATGTAGATGTATGTCAATGTGTATACATCCGCGTGTGTATGTATGTAAACGCACACGTGTACTCTAATTGCATAAAGAAGTATACAAGTATGGACACATAAGTGATATGGATCGTTTTACAGGAATCTGTGTGAATACGAGCGCGCGTGCGTGTGTTTTGATGTATCGTTATTAATTTTTGTAGATAGAGATGCATTTAGATACGTATAGATGGATAATTAGATATGTACATTCATACCTGCTATACATACAAATGCATATATGGACATAGACACACACACACACATACACATATAGTTTGTATATAATATATATATATAATTACGCACGCGCGCACACACAAACACACACACCCCCGCGCATTGCGAATGAGACGAAGAAAATGCGAATGAAGCGACTCAACACGTAGTACACAGCATGGCGGCCGTTGTGGCGGTGGTGGCAGTAATGGTGACAGTGGTGGCAGTGAAGGCGGCGTCAGTGGCAGTTGGGGGTGGTTTCAGGTAGAGAGAAAGAGAGAGAGAGAGAGAGAGAGAGAGAGAGATAATCAGCACTGAATGTGTTTGATCAAAAATCTAAGTCATTCTATGATGTTGATACACTTTATACACAAAAGAATATATTTAGCATTTTATATAACTTTTTTTTTTTCGTTTTTGGTTCATGTGCGTTTCGTTTCGTTTCTTTATTTTTTTTCTCTCTTTAGTCACGCTTATATATATAGATATATATGTGTGTGTGTGTGTGTGTGCATTTGTATACCTGTTTTATCTGCTGCTTTCTTCCGTTTATTAAACATGTATGTCCTTAATTTTCTCCGCTGTCTTTCTGTCTTTAAATTTTTTCATTCATTTTTCTTTCTTTTTAAAGTTTTGTGTGGGTTTTTCGTGTTTTTTCTTTTTATGAGGTTTTTCCTTCACTTTATCCGCCAGCTAATCTATATTTTTATCTGGAACAAAATGACTGGGTATTGTTGCCTAACGTTGAAATTATCTTAACTTTAAGCCTTGATGTTTGTTACAGAGAGAGACTGAGAGAGGAGACAGAGGGTGAGAAAGAGAATAAAGAGAAAGAGAGAGAGAGAGAGAGAGAGAGAGAGAGAGAGAGAGAGGGGGGGGGTAGAGAGAAATGGAATATGAAGTGGAATTTGAAAATGTTTGTGTGAGCGTATGTATGTCTGTGTTGAGCGGCGGGAAGAGGAGCTAAAACAAGAAATAGAAGAAAAAGATAGAAAGAGGAGGAAGAGAGAGGGAAAAGGAGGCGGAGAAAGAGAATAGAGAGAAGGAGACAAGCAGAGAGAGAAGAGGAGGAGGGGGAGATAGACGACTAGAAAGAAAAAAAGTAAAATGCCTACAGTATGAGAAGATTGCTATTATGGAACGCTGAGAGAGATTGGAACGAAGGAATAATTCTAAAGGCGCGCATTAAATAAGGCGAAATATGTGCGTGTGAAGGGGGGGGGGGAGAAAAGGAAGAGAGACAGAGACTGAGTGAGTGAGTGAGTGAGGAGGACGGGGGTGAGTGCGTAAAGGGAAAGAAACAAAAATAAATGCGAATCACAAAGACAAAAAGTGACAGGAAATATGTAAAGAGAGAGCAGGAAACATTTACCGTATATATATATATATATATGTATATATATATATATATATATATATATATATACATACACATACATGTATATACATGCATATACATAAGTACGTACATGCATACATACAAACATACATACATGCATACACACACACCAACATACATTCACACACACGTTTGTATGTATTCCTATATATATATATATATATATATATTTATGTGTGTGTGTGTCTGTGTGTATGTATGTATATATGTATGTATGTATGTGTGTGTGTGTGTGTGTGTGTGTGTGTGTACGTACTGTTATTTGTGAAAATAATCAAACTCTATCTGAAAGATAATACATGTAAGTAGAATATCACACTTATTTTACATTTACAGGGAAAAGGTTGATAGTAACTTCGAAGGTTCGACTCAGTTGCCTTCATCAAGCAGTGTCTAGAATATTAATGATCCGAAAATCGTAGTCGCTTTCAACATTTTCTTTGTGCTGGTCGTTTGTTGATAGATTCAGCAAAAATAAAGCACCCGATTGGGATATCTGGTTGAAGTTAGTTCAAGCTGGTGCCTCTACCACAAGCACATGGTATGTCTACCATTAGTTATGCTTTAAAATCCAGTTATTGGTAACTGAGTTTTTTTAGATAAACGTCACTTGAAACTATCCATGTATATTACAACGGTGTCATTTTTTTCTCATAAAATCCCGCGTTACCGACAGTTATCTTTGAAGCAGACTAGAGACAGACCTGGAGAATGACAGAAAAAGAGGTGACAGCTTGACCTAAGTTCAGCCAGATATCTTTCCCGAAACAGGGTGGCTTTGTGGTAAGAAGCTTGCTTCCCAACCACATGGTTCCGGGTTCAGTTCCACTGCATGGCACCTTGAGAAAACGTCTTCTACTGTAGTCTCGGTCGACCAAAGCCTTGTGTGTGGATTTGGTAGACAGAAAATAAAAGAAGCCCGTCGTATATATATATATATATATATATATATATATATATATATATATATGTATTTGTGTGTGTGTCTCTGTCCCTCCACCATCGCTCGTCAACCGACGTTGGTGTGCTCATATTCCCGTATCTTAGCAGTTCGACAAAAGAGACCGATAAAATAAGTATCAGGCTTACAAAGAATAAGTCCCGGGTCAATTTGTTCGACTAAAGGCAGTGCTCCAGCATGGCCGTAGTCAAATGACTGAAACAAGTAAAAGAATAAAAGAATATATATATGTGTATGTATGTATAGATATATTATATAGATATATTATATAGATATATTTATATGTATAGGCGCAGGAGTGGCTTTGTGGTAAGAAACTTGTTTCCCAAACACATAGTTCCGAGTTCATTTCTACTGCGTGGCACCTTGGGCAAATGTCTTCTACTATATCGTCGGGTCGACAAAAGCCTTGTGAGTGGATTTGGCAGACGGAAACTAAAAGAAGCCCATTGTATATAGAGGGTGTTTCAAAAGTTTATGACCCATTCTAAGAACTCTTAGATCATGAACTACAAGTGGTAGCATGATTGAACCGGTACCATTTAAAAGCTAAAAGTGTTGAGTTTTCTTCTGTTAATATAATCAATTTAATTTAATTTTGTTATTTGTTTCTCTTCAGATCCTGTAATGTCATTCACAAAACAAAAGAAGTCATTTTGCGTCCGAGAATACGCTAAAACTGAATCAGGGTCTCTTGTTCAACGCAAATTTCGTACAAAGTTTACCAAGTAGGCACCAGACATTTTGAATTGGAATGGAGAGAACAGAGTCCCTTCAACTTCAAATGATACGGTTGAATAAGTTCAACAAGCCTTCCCGCGCAGCCCCCAGAAATTACTCAGAATAGCCAATCAAGAACTTCAGCTCCCATCAACAACTGTTTGGCGCGTCTTCAGGAGACGGCTGTAGTCCACATCATACAAACTGCAATTGGTTCAACAGTTGAAGGACACTGATAAACTTATTTGCCATGAATTTTGCACAGAGGCGTCCTGTTCTTATTGCCGGGCACAAACACCCTTCCTCCTTAAATTTTGCATGCCAATTCAAACTGGAATGTCTGTCTGGTGCCTGCTTGGTAAACGTTGCACGAAATTTGCGTTGAACATGTGTCCATGGTTCAGGTTTAGCGTATTCTAGAACACAAAATGATTTCTCTTGTTTTGTAAATGACATTATTGGATCTGAAAAGAGACAAAAAACAAAAACAAAAAACAAATTAAATTAGAATGAAATTAATAGAAAACTCGACACTTTTACCTTTTAAATAGCACCAGTTCAATCATGCTACCATTTGTAGTTCATGATATAAGAGTTCTTAGAATGAGACATATGTATTTGTGTGTCTCTGCTTGTCTCTACCATAGCTTGATAACCGATGTTGGTGTGTTTGCGTCCCCGTAACTTAGCGGTACAGCAAAAGAATCCGATAGAATAAGTACTAGGCTTACAAAGAATAAGCCTTGAGGTCGATTTGTTCGACTAAAGGCGGTGCTCCAGTATGACAGCAGTCAAATAACTGAAACAAGTAAAAAATGAAAGAATAAAAGAAAGAATATCTATACGCACACAGAGGCGCAGGCGTGGCTGTGTAGTAGGAAGCTTACTTCCCAAACACATGGTTCCGGGTTCAGTTCCACTGCATGGCACCTTGGGCAGGTATCTTCTACTACAGTCTCGGAATGACCAAAGCCTTGTGAGTGGATTTGGTGAACGGAAACCGAAGGAAGATCATCGTATATGTATATATGAGTCTGTATATGTTTATATGTGTGTCTATGTTTGTCCACCACCACCACCACCACTTGACAACCAGTGCTGGTGCGTTTACGTCCCTTTAATTTAGCGGTTCGGAGAACAGGTCGATAGAATAAGTACTAGGGTTGATTTATTCGACTAAAATCCTGCAAGTTGGTGCCGAAGCATGGCCGCTGTCAAATGTCAGAAACAAGTATAAGAAAAGATAAAAGATATGGGTATATGTATATATATATATATATATATATATATATATATATATATATATATATATATATATATAGGTATATGTATATATATGTGAGTGTGTGCGCGCACATGTCTGCATGCGTGTATAAAACATTCATATTTATAGAGTTGGAATTTACAAAAAACAGAAGACGAAGACAGGTGTGTAAACAACAAACAGGTGTATTAGTTGAACATTCGGGAAGGTGAGAAAGTCTTATATATTTTGAGCCTACGCTCTTCAGCAGAAACGAACACGAGAAAATAACCAGAGAGAATAAAAAAAGAAAGCTTTAGTAGCCTGCGGTCAGTCATGGCGCTGGCCGGACAGAGGTGGTCAGATAGGAGAGCTAGGAAGAAGGGGAGATAATAAAGTTGTGGTGATCCAAAACGAAGGTGTGCGTGCGGATGTATGTGAAGGCGTGTGTGTGCGTGTGGATAGGGGCTGGTGACCTTGACGTGTGGGTGTGTGCATGTCTAGGTGAGCGGATGATAGTGTGGGTGCTGGGAATTGGTCAGTGCTAGTGTGTGCGGCGTGGTGTAATTTGGTGTGGGTGGTGGTGTGTGGTGTGGTGTAGTGTAGATGCTGGGAAGTGGTGAATGCTAGTGTGTGCAGGATGGTGCGATGTGGTGTGGTGGTGTGGTGGGGTGATGTGTGGTGGGGTGATGTGTGGTGTATTGTGTGCTGTGTTGTGATGGTGTGGTGTTGTGGTGTGGTGGTGTGGGTTGTGGTGAGGTGTAGGGGTAGGGTGGGGAATGTGGGAGTGAGGTGTAAGGGTGAGGGCGGGGTGGAGGTGAGATGGGATGTATAGGGATGGTGGGGTTGGGATGTGTAGGTAACGATGGAGGGGGTGAGGATGAAGGGAGAGGATGGAAGGGAGAAGGTGGGTAGGAATGAAGAGAGGAAGTAGGTATCAAAGCAAGAGAGATGAGAGGTGGGTGGGAGTGAAGAGAGGAAGTAGGTGTGAGAAGAAAAGAGGATAAAGGAGTCAGATGAAGAGGGGAAGGGAATTGAACCCATGTGGCGCAAAGGAGCGAAGAGAGAAGATTAAATCCTGTTCACGGTGAAGACGGGAGTCCGGATGGCCCCTGTGCAAGGACAATCCGAACACAGACAGGTGTTGTAAGGATGACCGGTAAAGCGGAAATGGGCGAGACCGGGGTGTCGTTGCGGAGTCTGATGTCTCGGAAGTGTTCTGCGAACCGGTCAGCCAAGCGGCGTCTCGTTTGACCGATGTACAGAGAAGGACAGAGCAGGAGATGCAGTAAATGACGTTGCTAGAAGTGCAGGTGAAAGAGTCAGTGATATGATAGGGTCGATGATGGGTGCTTGTGAAGATGGTAGTGTTGGAGAGGTAGGGGCAAGTGCGGCAGCGTGAATGGCAGCATGGGAACGAGCCGGGTTGGTAGGTGGGGTTAGGGAAGAAACTGTGGACCAGGAGGTCACTTAGGTTGTGGGCTCGTTTGAAGGATACACACACACACACACACACACACACACACACACACACACACACACACACACACACACACATACACACATATATATAATCTAATATGTTAGGTAAGACAACCACTGGTGAGCCTAATTAAGCAATATATTTATATCTTAATGAAGAATTTAATTAATTATATTAAAATGATAGAGCTCGTCTTTATCAACTGTTCATATCAAGTTGCTGTTTGAACGGTCGTCAAAAAGGGAAGTACAGTGTTATACATGCATCATGGTTGCCGCTCGAGTTCGAGCAATGACATGACTTGATTGTTTTCTTAAAGCACCACAAAAGTGGCTTTTCTTCCCCGCTAAAGGCCTTTATATTTTTGTACACATGTTGCAATGATGGGTGCTTCTTGCTACAAATGTTAGGAGAGTTACCATCCACGCTACAAATACCTTTATTCATTCATGGAATTTTTGCTTTGAGTGTTTTTCCGTTCTCGGTTACGGCAAGTTACAGTATGCAACGCATACATCGTCAAAAAAGTGATGCGTGTGCCTGAAGCTTTTAAAAGTGAAGTTAAGGCCTTGTACAGGGCCAATCCCACTCTCTGAACAACATATGCATTTGCCCAAAACGAAGAACTTGTCGACATCGTTGGATGCAAACGAAGTCGTAGGTTTTACATCAGAGTTTTCTTTCTCCAAGAGAGACGAGTGAACAGAGACTTATGGTCTCTGACTCGCAATTTTTCGGATGATTGTTGGAGTCTTCTGAGTTTATCCGCCATTTGATAAGTTTTGCTTTTCGTCCTGCAGGATGTTCAGGCAAGATAGGCTTGAAAATATGTTTCGTCTTAATTCAAATAGCATTGGAAAAGATTAAAATAAATGCGGGGAGGGGTGTACAAACACATTTATCTGACAACCCAATACAGACATATATTCATGCATTCATAGATACATATACACACACACACATACATATATACATATTCTTTTATTCTTGTGTATGTTTTAGCCGTAAAGCTGCATCCATGCTAGAGCACCACCAGTGAAATGTTGTAAGCAGGCAACTACGGGATTCGAACCCGTACCCAGCAGATACTGGCTGAGTGCTCTAACCATTAAGCTAAACGACACACACACACACACACACACACACACACACACACACACACACACACACACACACACACACACACACACACACATACACACACACACACACATATATACATCTATATAATATATTAGTGTGTATGTATGTATGTATGTGCGGTAAGAAGCTTGCTTTCCAATCACATGCTTCAGGGTTCAGTCCAACTGCGTGGCACCTTCTACTATAACCTCGAGCCAACCAAAGCCTTGTGAGTAGATTTGGTAGAAGGAAACTGAAAGATGCCCGTCGTTATATATATATATGTATATATTTATGTGTGTGTTTGTCCTCCCATCACCGCTTGACAACAGGTATCGGTGTGTGACGTCCAGTAACTTAACGGTTCAGCAAAAGAGACCGATAAAATAAGGGTCAATTTGTTTGACTAAAATTAAGGCGATGCTCCAGCATGGCCGCAGTCAAAATGATTGAAACAAGTAAAAGAATAAAAGAATAGATATATATAGGCGCAGGAGTGGCTGTGTGGTAAGTAGCTTGCTTACCAACCACATGGTTCCGGGTTCAGTCCCACTGCGTGGCACCTTGGGCAAGTGTCTTCTACTATAGCCTCGGGCCGACCAAAGCCTTGTGAGTGGATTTAGTTGACGGAAACTGAAAGAAGCCTGTTGTATATATATATATATATATATATATATATATATATATATATATATATATATGTATGTGTGTGTGTATATGTTTGTGTGTCTCTATTTTTCCCCTCAACATCGCTTGACAACCGATGCTGGTGTGTTTACGTCTCCGTAACTTAGCGTTTCGGCAAAAGAGACCGATAGAATAAGTACTAGGCTTCCAAAGAATAAGTTCTGGGGTCGATTAGCTCGACTAAAAGGCGGTGCTCCAACATGGCCACAGTCAAATGACTGAAACAAGTAAAAGAGTAAAGAGTAAAAGAGAGTATATATATATATATATATATATATATATATATATATATATATATGTGTGTGTGCGTGCGTGTGTGTGTGTGTGTCTGTGTGTGTGTGTGTGGACGCCTCTGATGAGAACCCGACAAGGTTTGAAAATCGATTAAGGTTGTTCGTCATTTTTTCAGTCTGCGGAGAAATGGCTAAAACTTGCGCTGTTTATAATTAAACCATATGTTACATATATATATACATGTATGTACGTGATTGCATACGTTCCTTCCAGATGATGACTCACTCCTTTGTCATTCTTTTACGCAGAGTTTCCCGCACGCTTATTACTCGGCCGATTCGTCGGCAAAAGTTTAATGAAAGCATCCGACTACTGTGAAACTCCGAGTGTTAATCGAGTCATTCCTCAATAAATCGATCCAATTACTTGGATAGTGTTTTTATTTTATTGACCCTCAGAATGGTGGTATTTGATAAAGAAGAAATCGGAAGAGAAACAAGAGGAGAAAGAAGAAGTAGAATACAAAACAAGTTGAAGGAGATGAAGATAAAAAGAAGAGGAAAGAGAGAAGATAAAAGCAGGAGGTAAAAGAAAAAGAAAATATAACAGGAAAGGATGAAGAGCAGGATGAAGATGAATTAGAAGAAGATGAAGATGAAAACAAATGTGAGATTTAAGAAAAAGAAGTCCTAGTAGAAGAAGAAGAAGAAGAAGAAGAAGAAGAAGAAGAAGAAGAAGAAGAAGAAGAAGAAGAAATTGAGAAGAAGAAAACTACGCCGATCGTGGTGGCGGCGTGACGACAAGTACTCAAACTGTGACCCTGTCTGAGGATAAATTGTTTCCTACTGCAGAGAACTATGGGCACTCATCCCCCTATTGTTTTAAAAAGCTGGGACGCAATGGAAGCTGTGGTCTTTGGCGTAGAGTATCTGGAGTATTATATCAAGGACTGACCTGAGACTCCATAGCAAAAAGCAACAATATTGACAAGAACAACAACCATCGCCCATTGTCATCGCAACCACCACGACAACATGAAACGTAATTTCCCTTTCCTCGTTACCACCACCATCAGCAACACAACCTCTTTAGAGGCTCAGCATAATAATGTTCACGGAAGGGTGTTGCCCCTACCTTCGCCACCTTCGCACTAAATATTTAAAACAAACGAGCTAACAAGCATAATGTAATTAAGTAGTTACTTCCGGTTTATTTTTTAATACATTTTTCCGATTTCCATTGTTTGATAAGAGTTTCCATTTCAGTATTAATTTCGGTCAAAAGTTTTCGAGGTTCGATCCCGTTATTTTGCTGACTCATTGACGATTCTTTATTACAGTCGTTGCCATTTGAGGCCAACAAATTATTAGAGTCATTCAACAACAGCTGTAGATGTGCCGCCTCGTGTTCAATGTTACTCAATTCATTTTGATTTAAAGTTGATGCATTTAAAAGGGCCTCGTATTTTTTCTTAGCATTTTGACATTCGGTACTGCTCTTCCGCAAATTTTCTCGCTTTCGTTCGTATTCATCTTGCATTCTGTAAAATTCCGTCTTGTAACGAGAGATTTTTCGCTGCGCTTCTACCAGGATTTTCTTCGTTTCCTTGTCCAATTGTTCTTTATTAAACGACAATTCTTTCTTGAGCGATTCATTTCGGGCGTTGCTTTCTTCTAACGCCCAACGAAGTCGTTCGAAATCCACTTCCATTTTCGTTGTTTTCATCGTCAAGTTTTTGTTTTCTTCGAGTTCGCTCTCTAGCTGCCGTGAGATACGTTCGTGTTTCTTGCTGATCGATTTAATATTTTCGATCTGCTGCGCAAGTGTGACATCTTCCAGGATTTGATTTAAATCCCGACGTCTTCTCTTTTGATCAGTCATTAGTTTCAAGACCCACGGATGTTTACTAAAGTCCTCTTTAACTTTTGCTGTGTCCTCCATCTTAGCTTCTTTTACTTCGCCACAATCACTCCAACAAAAACCAAACAAAACAACTAAACAAAGACACCCAAAACGGCTCGAAAATTAATCACTTTATCAACACATTAGTCACAATTTTTGTTAAAATATTTCGCATCTGTTTAATTTTTCTATTTTCTTTCTTGTTTTTTAAAATTTATTTCGGTTTTTGATCTCCTTCCTGTGTTTATTATTTCGTTTCGTTTATTTTTTTCCGTTACATTTCATATTTATAAAAAACCTTGGATTTCATTTCGTTTCATTCTTTTCAAATGCTTATTCCTTATCCTTGTTTTATCGATTTGTTCCTCGTGTAGTTGTCTTCTATATTGTTGTTGATTTTGTAGTTATTTGTTGATGATATTATTTGTGAGTCAGTTGATTATAATTGAAGATTTAAATTACAAACAAACAAAAAATCGTGACGGATTGTTTAGATGGACAATTGCAAAGCTTTCCTTCAATATAACCGCACACTAAATTTCTTTATGAGTGTGTGTATGCGTGTCTGTGTGTGTAATACAAGCGTTTGTTAGTTCAATCCTTGTCGAAGTAGGTGGCAGCTCTCTTAATTGTTGGTCGAGAAATATATTGAAACAAAATACTGTAATAAATTCTATAAATCCAAACTCTCTCTTCTCCCTCTTTCTCTCTCTCTCTCTCTTTGATTTCTTTTCTCTCCTTTTTCCAGTCGATGCTATTTGTGATTTTTTGTCCTCCCGATTCTTGTTATTACTGTTGCTGTTATCCTTTCTTCTGTCTTTCCTTTCTCCTCCTCTTCTCGGCCGTTGAATGGAAAGACAGACATCGCTGAAGCCTGGATGTCGGTTCAAATACCCCCCCTCTCTCTCCTTCTCCCTAACTCTTTCTCTGTTTTTCTCTTTCTCACCCACTCTCTCGCTCGCTCGTTCACTCACTCACTCACTCACTCACTCACTCATTCTTTCTCCCCCGCCCTCTCTATCACTCTCTCTATCGCTCTCCCTCTCTTTGTCTCTCTCTCTCTCTGTTTCATTCTCTAATTAATCTCCCCCTCTTTCTCTTTATCATTCATTCAGTCACTCACTCTATCCTCCAACTCTCTAGCTTTTTCTCTCTCTCTTTTTCACTTTCTCATTCGCTCTCATTCTTTCACCTTCTAGCTTTTCCTCCCCCTCTCTTCCTTTCTCACTCACTCACTCACTCACTTACTCTCTCTCTCGCTCTCCATCTCTCTCCTACCAACGCTATCGTCATCGTCGCTGGCAGCGTTCAAGAGAATTCAAGACGTTTCAAAATTTATGGTTTCTTGGTTTATTTTGTTCCGAAATTAATAATGGCTTCAAATTTAGGCACAGAGCTAGCAATTTCGGGGTAGGGGACCAGCCGATTACAGCGACCCCAGGACTCAACTGATACTTATTTGATCGATTCTGAAAGGATGGAAACAAAGTCGACTTCGGCCGAATTTGAGCTCTGAACGTAAACACGGACGAAACGCCTCTAAGCATTTTGACCGGCGTGCTAACGATTCTATAAATATTGATTTCAAATTATGCCACAAGTCCTGCAAGTTCCGGAAAGGGATAAATCGATTACCTCGACCCCAGTGCTCAACTGATACTTATTTTATCAAGCTCAAAAGGATGAAATGCAAAGTCGACCGCGGCGGAATTTGAACTCAGAGCGTATAGGCAGACGAAATACCAATTTCTTTATTGCCTACAGGGGGCTAAACATAGAAATGGACAGAACAGCCGATTGGGATCAGTAATGCGTTGTAGCTAGGACGCTCTATAATGAGATCCACCGGAAGGATAACCACGAGGACAAAGAAATAAGAACCCACAGTATGGGAGAAGCCATAGCCACTTCTAATAAAAAGGAATACTGGTGGAATGTTCCAGTGAAGACCTCAATAAAATGTAAGCACAACAAACCTCTGCATAATGATTTGGGACATAAAAGAGAAACTGTGTATAGTTGTGGAAATTAACTGCCCAGCGGATGTTAACATAAAGAAGAAGATCAATGAAAATGAGAACACCTATGCTGAACTACTGAGAAATCTGCAGTTACTCTATCCTGATTACAAGTTCAGGTTCATACCTGTAATTATTGGGACACTGGGATGTGTAACACACTGCCTAAATACCAATCTTGAGAAATTAGGCTTCTCAAAACCAGACAGGAGAAAGCTAATTCGAAGACTACAGACCCAGTCCATCACTGAAACTGTAAAAAATCAGTAAAACATTCTAGTTTATCATTTAAACATATATGAGCATGAGAATACACACATAAAGCAAAACGTACAAATTTGCACATACATACATACATACATACATACATACATACATACATACAAACAAAAATAACCTGTTGTTGATGTTGAAATTCCAATGAAGGAGCCTTGGTTCTAGGTTAGAAACCTGCTCTTTCTCTATTGGCAAGAAATCTTGAAATAAAACTGAACTATAACATACATACATACATACATACATACATACATACGTAAACACAAATATATCTGTATATAAAAGAGAGTTTGTATGTGTGTATGTCTCTGCGTATGTTCCTTATGCCTTCGAAAGCTGAGTTGCCGATTTTGATGCATGAGATATCAAAAGATTCAGTAATCTTTCGGCTACCAAATAAACTTTATTTTCATTTACATATTTTCTACGCTATCTCAACAACCAGCTTTTGTTATTTGAAAGACATTGCTCTACAGTGACCAGGCTTCATAATATAGATTCCGTAAAGAAGAAAGACAAAGTTGATATCGGTGGGTTTTGAGTTCAGAATACAAAGATTTGTAACTAAATACCAGAAAGCATTTCGTTGAGTGCTCTAACAAGTCTGCAAATTCACAGTTTAAAATTGATCCCGGAATTTTGGAAAGCAAATTTTGGCCACAGCAGGATCTGAACTCAAAATGTACTGAAACAGAACTAATCCAACACTCCAGCAATTCTAGTGATCCATTGCACTAAACGAGCTCTTATTTTACGAACCTCCGAAAGTATGAAGGGCAAAGTTCACCTCAGCGGGATTTGAACTCAGAACGTAAAGTGGCGGAACAAATACATCATAATATTTAGTCCGACACGTATTTTTGCAATCAATTGTTTTATAAACCAAGGAATGTAATAATAAAAGAACAATAAAGCTTCTTTAATAATTGTTCTTAACAGAGGACACTGTACCAGTATAATCAGCAACGATTGACAAAGCACGCCACCACCAACAGCCACCATTGCCGCCGCCGCTGCCGCCGCTGACGCCGCTGCCGCCGCTGCCGCCGCTGCCGCCGCTGACGCCGCTGCCGCCGCTGACGCCGCTGCAACCGTCGTCACCAATGCCAAACTAGAAAAAAAAGCTATCCACATATCGGCTATTATCAGAAGCGGCCTCTGCTATTAGATGCTAACCAAATCAACCGCTGTTATTATCACAACGAAACCTACGCAGCTCCAATTATCACAACAGCAACAACGACGACAACAACAACAAAAACATACACTTGCTGGCGACCATCACCACCAGCGATAACAGCAACACCGTCATATTCGTCCTTATCATCGTCGTCACCATCATCATCATCATCATCATCATCATCATCATCATCATCATCATCGTCATTATCATCATCATCGTTAACATCACGAACATCGCCTTCGCTTGTGTACTACTGAACGTTCTTCTTGACCAGACTAGAGCGCACGCTTTTCACCATTTTATGGAAGTGACTTGTTTTGTTGGTAAGGAAATCTTTCTGTTACCAAACACCCGCTCTGTGGGGGCTTCGAGATGCCGTCGCTGACGATCAATAACCAACTTCTGGAGTTGACACATCCGGAGAAATATCGGGACCGTTCGTGTCCATGTCAAGCACCGTTCGTGTCGCACCTATTTCTGCAGCTTGTCTTCGATTTTATTATTTTTTTTTTATGTAAAACCCATTTTTGTGTATTTCTTTTTTCGTCCTTGCATTATCCTCAATGCTTTGAGCCTTTGTAGCCTATAAGAAAAATCATCATTATCATCATCATCATCCTCGTCATCATCATCATCGTCATCATCATCCTCGTCATCGTCATCATCGTCATCATCATCATTATCGTCGTCGTCATCATCGTCGTCCTCCTCCCTCTCCTCCTACATGGCAGCACTTCCAATCAGTTAAGATCAGAAGCTATGTGAGCCACTGCCTGGTACTGCACCAGGGCATTTATCTGACTGAGTAGAAAATAAGCAACGTTTTGAAACATGAAATTCATTACAACATATTTCAGCAGTGCGGGAATTTTATTCATCAAAGTAAGTACCATTACAATCAACTTATTTTTGTGAACGAGTTACAAGTTCACAAAATGTAGAGTTCTGGAGCTGATGAACTCTTTGAATGCACTTTCAGCATCGGTTCGATTTTTGAACTCCTTCTATCGCAGGAAGCCATCAAATAGTGGAAAAAGTGGGAGTCGGTAGGAGAAAGATCTGGGGAATATGTAAAGCAGGGAAAAACTTCGTAGCCAAGTTATCTCAGCTTCTGGAGCTTCATTAATGTGATCGAGTATTGTCATGAACAATGATTGGCCCTCTTCTGCCGACCAGTCTGGGACGGAGGAGTAGCAGCTTTTCACTCATTTTGGCAATTTCAAGGCAATATGTTTTTCCGAATTTTAAGAAGTGATACTGGATGAGTCCAGCAGTACACCACCAGTCCCCATAACCTTTTTGAAGTGCTCGGGTTCAAGGAAGGTTTTCGGTGGTTCATTTTCGGTCCAATCACTGCGAAGAACGTTTTTTATTATTGTACAGAATCAACTTTTCATCGCAAGTTACATTACGGTCGAGAAATGGATCGGTCTGGTTACAGAGAAGAAGCGACGAGCGAATTTCATATCTGCGCTTTTCTGATTTTCATTCAAATCGTGTGGTACCCATTTGTCGAGCTTCTTTGATTTTTCGATCGCATGCAAATGGTTGCCGACAGTTTTCTGGCTAACTTGAAGATCTTTTGCCAGTTCTCTAGTAGTTTTACGTGGATCTTTCTCAATAACGGTCTTTAATTGACCTTCATCGATGAAAAATGGGCGTCCACTACGCTCACGATCTTCAACGCTCAGGTCTCCACTACGGAGTCGTTTAAACCATTTTCGAGCTGACCACTCACTGGTCATTTCCTCACCAAACATTTCGTTGATATCACGAGCAGTTTCAGCTGCTTTACGTCATTTTTTGAAGTTGAATAACAAAATTCCTCGAATATTGCATTTTGACAGTTCTATTTCTGACGATTGCAACAACGGTGAAAAAAATATACCTATGTTAATTCATGGATGCATTTGGGCAAGTTTATGTCTTTATTACCAGATAATTAAAAAAAAAAGCGTTTTTTAAAAAATTGGAAACTGCAGAAATCCGGTACAAATTCTTTATGGTTCAAAACGCTGCTTACTTTTTACTCAACCTGATGTTATTATTATTATTATTATTATTTGTTTGCTTTCTGCTTTATATTTGTACAAGTTGACTCGAAGTCTCACCCAGAGACCTCAAGAGACAACAAGTTAGAAGTTCATGTTGGTGTTATGATTAGGGTGTCATATATTTAGTTTAGTACATAGTGTTGTTCTAGAGAATGTTTAAGAAACCATAAAAAAATTATGAGTTTGTTTTAAAACTTGAGATTACATAGACAGTATTTTACGTAGGATATGGGCAGTTCCCATGAGCACTATCTTTTGAATTTCTGCCATTTTGACATCTGAGCTGGTAGCAATCAGCCCCTTTTGCTATCATTCCTAGGGCATCTATGACAACAAGTATTGGTTTAGTCTTCAGGTTCCACAGTTTGCTAATTTCCATTTCAAGATCTTTATACTTGCTCAGTTTCTGGTAGGTCTTGAAAGATACATTTATATCGATTGGGACAGTCATATCAAGGAAGAGGCATGATTTTTGTCTGGAGTCTTTCAATGTAATGTCTGGCCTATTTGCATCTATCTTTCTGTCAGTTTGAATGGTGAAGTTCCAGAGAAGTGAGATGTGATCATTTTCAAGCACTGGAGGTGGTTTCTGTTCCCACTAGTTTTTATCATGGGGCAGGTCCAGGTTTTTGCAAATTACCAGCCTTGTAGGATATTGACCGTGGAGTGCATTTTTCTCCATTTCTTCTTTGGTATGTTTTGTAGTTCTCTTTCCATATTGTTTTGTGTCTCTTTGACCATTTCTACTCTGTTGTCATCTGAGATCAATGTATCAGTGTCGTATGTTTCTATTCTGTATTTTGTCGCTTCTTTGTGCATAGAAAAAAAGCGATGTTTTTCTTGTGTTGCTTTATTACATGTAGTAGTCTTACACCTTTTGATTCTCAGCACTTTCCTAGTCCCACTGTTGTTATATTATAGTAGTTCTCTCTCTGTGTCAAGCCGCGGCCTCCTTCTGAGCCGGGTAGATATATTCTGTCTGTGTCTGCTTTGGGGCTGTGACTTTAGTGGCTGTTAATAGTTTTCTGGTTATTCTTCAAAGTTTCTCAATTCACTCATCTTCCAGTTTATCATGTTAAAGCTGTAATTTATGACTGTTATGGTTACCGTCTTTATCCCTTATTATCTTATTTTTAGCCCTGAGTTCAGTGTATAATGTTAGTCTAACTCTTCTGTAAAACTCTCTCTTAATTTCCTCTTTCATTTCTCTGTGTTGTATTTTAGCCAATTCGTCTCTTCAGAGATATTTGTATTGGTCATTGTGGTCTTTTTCTTTTTATCATTTCATTATTATATGTAAAACCGAACACTTTATGCCTGTCTTTGTATTGTCACCCTCATCCTTCACCCTTGAGGCAAATAAATTAACCTCATCATCATCATCATCATCATCATCATCGTCATCATCATCATCATCATCATTATTATTATTATTATTATTATTATTATTATTATTTTATGTTTGACTTTTGTTTTGCATTTGTACAAGTTGGATCCAAGTCTCACCCAGAGACCTCAAGAGACAACAAGTTAGAAGTTCATGTAGGTGTTATGCCTAGGGTACCATATATTTGGATTTGTACAGTTTTGTTCAAGTGAATGTTTAAGAAACCATAAGAAAATTATGTTTGCTTTAAAATTTGAGATCACATAGACAGTATTTTACGTAGGATATGGGCAGTTCCCATGAGCACTATCTTTTGGACTTCAGCCATTTTGGGGTTTCCTGGTATCTGAGCTAGGTAGTAATCAGCCCGTTTCGCTGTCATTCCCAGGGCACCTATGACAATAGGTATTGTTTTCGTCTTCAGATTCCACATTTTGCTAATTTCTATTTCAAGATCTTTATATTTGCTCAGTTTTTGGTAGGTCTTGACAGATACGTTTATATCAATTGGGACAGTCATATCAATGAGGAGGCATGATTTTTGTCTGAAGTCTTTCAGTATGATGTCTGGCCTATTTGCGTCTATCTTTCTGTCAGTTTGAATGGTGAAGTTCCAGAGGAGTGCAATGTGATCATTTTCAAGTACTGGGGGTGGTTTGTGTTCCCACCAGTTTTTATCATGGGGCAAGTCCAGGTTTTTGCATATTACCCAGTGAATATATTGTGCAGCTCTATCATGCCTGTTGAGATACTCTGTAGGCGCAAGCAGACTGCACATGGAGACAACATGATCGATGGTCTCATTTTGTTGTTGGCATATACGACATAATGGGGAGCTGCCGTTCTTTAATATGTTGGCCTGGTAGTTCTTTGTAGGTAGGCATTGATCTTGGGCTGCTATGATAAACCCCTCTGTTTCTGATTTCAATCCAGAGGCCATTAACCATTGGTGGGTAAGGGCTTTGTCAATATCTGCATTATTCGCTCTCTTTGGGTATTTGCCATTGAGAGGTTTTCCATGCCATTTTTCAGTCATAATAGCTAAGGCAGCAATTTTAGCACGGGTTTTCAAGCGCTTAGCTTTTTCTGTAGGTGTTTCTAGTTCGTCTAATTCTTGAATTTGTTGCAATTGGAATTCACTTAGATATTCCTTTGCCTGTTTTGTTACTGAGTAAGATGCTTTCTTGCTTTCATATTTTAAGACAAGTTTTAGCATCCAGTCCTCAGAGTTTTTCATATAGGTGTCTAGGCCAATTGTGGCTACCTTCATTGATAATGCCAGCTGTAGTAGTCCTCGACCTCCCTCTTTTCTTGGCAGATAAAGACGTTCTATATCTGCCTTAGGGTGGTGCATTCTATGCATTGTCAACAGTTTTCGTATTTTTCTGTCAACATTACATATTTCAGTAATTGACCAGTTAACGATGTTGAAACTGTAAGTCACGACTGGTATGGCTAGAGCATTGATCGCTTCGATCCTGTTTCTCGCGTTCAGCTCTGTCTTCAGTATTGCTCTCACCCTGCGATAACATTCTCTTCTGATCCTTTCCCTCATCACTGAGTGCTTGATATTGTCCCCTTCAATTACCCCTAGGTATTTGTAGCTCTCCGCTGGTTCTAACTCTTTTATGACATTTTGCTGGTCAAGGTTCACATTAGATGTATTTGTCATTTTTCCTTTGATAAAGATAGCTTTTGCACATTTATCAAGGCCAAATTGCATCCTGATGTCATCACTGAATTGTTTAACAATCGCTAGTAGGCCTTTGAGTTGTTGGTCATTTTTTGCAAAGAGCTTTAAATCATCCATGTAAATGAGATGATTTATATTTTTATCAAATATTTTATAACCATACTGTGCATCATTGAGCAATTTTGAGAGCGGTATTAGGGCTAGACAGAAGAGGAGTGGTGATAGTGAGTCACCCTGGAAAATGCCACATGAAATTCTTACATCTCCAGCATTTAGAGATTCATTGTCATTGTTCAACATCAGTGTGGTTCTCCATGATCTCATACTTACAGATAAAAAGTTTCGCAGAGTAGGAGCTATTTTATACATTTCCAGACATTTCCTAATCCAGCTATGTGGTAGGCTATCAAAGGCCTTTTTATAGTCTATCCAGGCTATTGACAAGTTTTTGTGTCGCTTGTGACAATCTTCTAAGATCATCTTATTGATGAGTAGCTGATCTTTACAACCATAAGATCCACGTTTACATCCCTTTTGCTCATTAGGGAATATGCTACTTTCTATTAAAAAACTATAGGTGTACTCGGTTAGGACAGATGTTAGCGTCTTATACATTGTTGTTAAGCAGGTTATGGGGCGATAATTTTTTGGTTCGTTTGTTTCCTCATTTTTTGGAAGCAGGAATGTTAAACCATTAACTAGCCAAGAGGGCATCAAACTAGGATTTTGCAAAACATCGTTGTAAAGTTTTGTTAGCAGTTCATGGCTTTCTGGGAAGGCATTCAACCAGAAGTTAGGAATTTTATCCTTTCCTGGAGACTTCCATTTGCTTGACCTCCTGAGAGCAGATCTTATATCTTCTACCCTGACCCCTTCCCACTTTTGCTCCTCTAAGGAGTCTAGGTCTGTAGCTATTCTATCAATCCAAGGGGCCTTTTCATTGTGTGTTTTATCTTCTGCCCAGATTTTATTCCAAAATTCTTGCACTTCTTCTTTTGATGGGACAGACTTTATTGTTACTGGTGTTTTCCCTATCTTCCTGTAGAAATTTTTGGGGTTATTTTTGAACATGTTATTATCTCGGAAGAATTTAACACGCTTTTCATACCTTGCTATGCGGGCAGCTTTAGCACATACCTTTTGCTTGATGGTTTCTATGGTGGCATCAATGTCAACTATGGTTTTCATGTTATATTTTTTCTTTAGTCTTTGGGTCTTTGTAGGTTTGATACTCTTGTCAAATTTAAGGTTTTTCAAACATTCTATGTCAGATCTAAGCAGCTTAATTTGGTGTTGAATGCGTTCTTGCCAAGAAGGCTTTTTGTGGGAGTGTTGTCTTTTTCTAATCTTTTCACCACATAGAATCGTTGAGATTCTTGCGGATGCATAGTACAGGTGGTTGAGATCTGTAATATCAACATCATTAGCTGAAATTATATCCTTAAGTGCAAGGCGGATTTTACCAATTATTTTCAGGTTTTGGTTAGAATTGCGAATTTTGGGGAGAGTGTCGCGTTCATTCATACTAGTTTCTTTAATTTTCAGCCATTCAATCATGATTTGATTTTTTAGATCATGTAGTTCTGTTGCGTCGATTTCTGTATGACTTCCTTCATCTATTTGATTTTCACCTGCCTTAGTGTTTATGGTTGGTTCAGAGAGTATTTTATTTTGCCTATCAGTTACCTTAACTCTTTCAATTATTACTGTATTTTCATCAGCCTTGGGCTGGTTTATAATTATTTCCTCTGTAGTATCTTCTTTAGCTGCAGTTTCATTCTTTTTATCCTTTACTGCTTGCTTAATTTGGTCAATCTCTACTTCAGTTAGTAATTTTTTTTTTATAATGTTTCTTCTAACGTTGGCAAGTTTATTACTGTCTATGTAGGGTCTTACTGCAAGGTGTTTCTGTCTCCAGTTTAAGTAGGTTTGTACAGTATTAGATTTATCTGTAGGGAAATATATGGCACGGTAGAAGGCTCTAAGAACTTCTTTATTATCTTCCCTAGACCATTTTTCATTCTTTTTCTTTTGGTTATTTGATGACGAGCATGGATGGCCATCTGTTGGAATATTCCGGTTGTGGGGTACTTCCAGCTCCTGTGTGTCGGGAAGATTTGAACCAGTAGCAGATTTCTCGTCTCGGATCTGGTTCATTATCCGAGTAAGTGGTCCTTTATAATCCGGTCTATGACCATTGCGGTTTATATTTTGTTTTATTAACAGTGAGGCATAACAAGCTTCGACGTTGACGCTAGGGGACGGATCTGTCTGTTTAGGGTAAGTTTTTTGAGACAACACCGTCTCCGAGCTTTCGTGACGTAGCTTCTTAAGGCTAGCAGATCTATTTCGAGTGAGTGGCCCTTTGTGATTCGGTCGATAACCACTCTGGTTTGTGATCTGCCTTGTTATCATTGAGGCATGACGAGGTTTGGCGTTGACATTCGGGGACGGATTTGTCTGTTTAGGGTCAGTTTTTTGAGACAACACCGTCACCGAGTTCTCAGCATGTAAACATTGCTCGTAGCGTAGTTTTTTAAGGCTAGCAGATCGGTATTCATCTGTATTTTTTTTGTTGATAGATTTATCTCCAGGCATAGTGTATTTTTGTGTGTGTGTGGCGTTTTAAACTTATGAATGGTTCACTGTCTGTATTTGTTCACAAAATGAAAATAAACAAAGAAGAAAGAAAAAAAGTTTTGGTTTTGCTTCGTTTGTGATATGTGTTTTCGTATCCGTAAGTGTGTCCTGTGATTTTTACGTAGTTCTGTAAACATTAAGATGCATGTGTAGTTCTATGGGTATCAAAACGTATATATCATTGTGTACACGTTCAAGTGTATGCGTAATTATTCAATATATGTACTTACTATTTTGTTCCATTTCTTTTTTTTTTATATAGTTTGTAAACTTTCCGGTGTTGGTTTTGCGTGTGTGATCGCACGTGTTTCATTGAGACATCGTGCATAGGAGGTCCTGTGCTTTGTATTGCAGTGAAATTTCATTTTTTAAGAATAAAAAATATTCTTAAAAAAATTATCTTCGTTAAAAGACCGCTTCCTTCAAATCTTCCACCGGTTCTTTTGGCTAATTCCATCGATGTTATTGGATTAGATATGTTTTTGTATAGGGAGCCCGGTGTAGCACATCCATGTTGTTATTCAGCCCGGTGCTATTATTATTATTATTATTATTATTATTATTATTATTATTATTATTATTATTATTATTATTATCATTATTATTATTATTTTGTCGTTGTTGTTGCTGTTGATGTTAACAGGACGAAGAAATGTAAGCACAGATAGTACAGATTGTGTTATTTAATAATATTCTTTTATACCAGTGATTCTCAACCATTTTTTCCTCCATGGATCGCTTTTGGTTACTAT
>NC_142951.1:19183370-19195870 GCF_046866305.1 Octopus bimaculoides | reverse complement strand
TGTTCTTGGCGAAGAAAATTTGAAGAATAATTTTCACGAGCACACACGCAGGCACACATGTACACATAGCTAACTTTCGTGTGCATCAGTTTGTCTGTCTCCCCTGTGTCTACCCACTACCCTCTTTGCATGTATGTATGTATGTATGTATGTATGTATGTATATATATATATATATACATGTATATATATATATATATATATATATATATATATATATATATATATATATATATGTATGCATGTATGCATATGCATATATATATATATATATGTATGCATATATGCATATGCATATATATATATATACATGCATATATATGTACATATATCTATACACATATACAAATACACATATACACATACACATATACACATTTCTCTCTGTCTAGCTATCTATACACACAAATAATTATGTAGAAAAAGAGAGAAATGCATATATAAATTCAAACGTATTCGTATATAAATGCACGCACACACACAGACACACAGACATACACACACACACGTACACACACAAAAACACACAAACACGCATATGTGTATGTATGCATACATACGTATATATGCATTTATGTATGGGCGTAAATTTTTGTGTATATACATATTTATGGTAGGTATAACCTTATTCGTTATGCCACCTCAAATTACGGGAGAGTGTAACAACGAACTTTGGGATCGGCAATCGATTAAAGTCGATACAGCACAAATATAGGATAATCTGCAGAACTTATCTGTAGGTTAGTGGGGAGATTGGGGTGATGGCATAAATCTGATTGGAAATTTATCGACAACAACACGAACAAAAGCTACAAAAAATTCAGCAGCGGAAGTCCCTTGATGTAGGGGTGGATGTGTGGTAAGAAGGTTGTTTCCAACCACATTGTTCTGGGTTCAATTGCACTGTGTGATACCTTGGGCAAGTGTCTGCTACTATAGCCTCGAACGGAGGTTTTGAGTGAATTTACCAGACGGAAACTGAAAGAAGCCCATTGTATATATATATATATATATATATATATTTATGTATGTATGTATGTATGCATGTGTGTGTGTGTGTGTGTGCATGTATATATATATATATATATATATATATATATATATAATGGACATATTCGTGCTCGACGATTTCGTGTGTTTTTCTTCTCGTGAGTATTGACATTTGCCTACCTAAATTGTTTTATGTTTGTGAATTTTTGTGTGTTATCGATTCTGAACCTACTTAGCAGGGGGAGTATCGAGTCTAGAAATTCCCCATTTAAGGGGCGAATTGAACTTTTTTTGCAAATCCTTGTGTAATTTATTTATACATTTTGGAAATTATGGCTTCCAGCCAAAACACCGATAACGCCCCCAATATCAGCAAACTCAACGAGATGTACCAAGAAAGGTTTCCAGCTCTTCCCTGTCGCGAACAAGAGGAAATGAACACAGACCCCCACCCCTCCAAATATATGTTAAATGCTACAAAGGACACCCAAATGTAAAACAATGAAAAAGAATTTACTGACAATGAAAACAAATTGAACAAACCAAAGCGACGCGAGTTCGCATCGGTGGCAGCTATATAACAGGAAAAACCTAAAAATTAACCAACTTGACCTAGAAAAATATAAAAGCTTAGCAGAGCGTGAAGGGAATAATATAAATTTAACCCCACCCGTTGACATAATGCAACAAACCGCCAGTAAAACAATAATACTTAAAACCCTTTCACTAAAAACGAAAAGAAAAAGAAAGCAAAGAAAAAGCACTTCCCCGACCCCCCTCCACCCCACAGACACATACCACGATACAAGCACCCACCCACAACACACACACTTGAACGTCAATCTCCAGAATCTGTCATCAACATCACGGCAATCAACGCAAATACACAATTAACAAAACACAAACGAAAATCCTCGCATATCACCTTCCTCACATTCACAAATTCCTGAACACATCCAATTTATAAAACTCGACTGTCATTCATACACGGAACTGAAAGAACAATACCCTAATGACATTGGGACATTACAATTAAATTTTACTAAATACATTTACCGGAACTTAATTAACGATGCCCCACAAGCCACGGCGAGAGGGGAAGCTAAAACCACACCCCTCCACAATCTCTAAAACTAAACCTTGAACGCCACACAAGATACACCGGGAAGGGAGGATATATCCACATCCTCCCATCACCAAGTAAGTAATTAATTCCATTCATCATGGTTGCGTTCAAGCCCCTTTATCCGGGGCTTACGGAGTAAGACCCTCAAAGATTTGGGGAGTGAAGTCCTTTCTTAGAAGGCGAATGTCTTTGTGGTATTTAGACTTAAGAATCTGATCGTATTGGAAGCAAGCGCGCTTGCTAAACGATCTCAAGTCATAGGATTTAGATGTCGTAATCACCAGTGAAGCTAAGCTAACCGGGTCAGAAGCTCTTTCGTCTCTCTTCGATGGTTATGAGATCTACATATCTCCAAGCCAGACTAGTGGAGGCAGAGGTTTATTGTGGTTTTATTCTGCAAAGGCCTGGATTTAGAAATCAAGACAATCTTTGTGGACCCAGAAGGCAAGCTGCTCGTCCTGGACGCGATACATAACAGCGGCAACACCTTCAACCTGGTTGCAGGTTATGTTCCAGACAACACGGGGCAATCTCACTACTTCAGGCGCCTAAAAGCTTTCCTTGGGACTTCGCGCACGTTAGTGCTAGTTGATAACTTTAACACAATCTAGATGCACGTCATTAACCTGCTCAGTCGCTTTCAATTGGCTGACAGGTTTAGAATGGATCACTTGGATGCTCCTATGTGGACATGGACCAGCAGTTCCGGGTCTCACAAATAGAGTATTCATTAGGTTAGGTGACAAATCTAGCGTTAGTTGTCCACAATTTCAGATCCCCAGCTATACGGATCACAAATTTGTGATCTGTAAGCTTGACTTAGATAGATTTTATAGACAGAGCCTCGGCTACTGGAAGCAAAACACGTCACTGCTGGTGTGCAAAGCCTACAATGACCGGATTAGAGAATTAGTGAAAAGGGCGTTGACAGGAGCCGTCATCAATAACAACTGGTGGTACGCCCGAAAAAGAGCCATTAAATTTGAGTCACGTAGATATAGCAAAGTTTAGCATTAGAAAAGAATAGAATAGAAAGGGATGGAATTCTCGGACTTCCTGATTGGTCTGCCGTGACTCTCAGCGCAGGGGGCGGTGTGCTGTGAAGGGCCGATCACAGCTGCGATGGTAGAAGAGGCCCTATCGGGTTGTGTTGGGGGAAGATCGCCAGGTCTAGCTGGTCTGCTCTACGAGTTTTGTAAGATGCGAAGCAAATATCTACGCCAGCTGGCAACAGAATAGGAGCATTCTTAGTTCTGTGAGATTGGGGACCGTGGTGCTGCTAAAAAAGGACCTAAACAAGGAGGACGTTATAGATAACTTTAGGCCCATCACTCTGCTTAATGCAGAGCTGAAGATTTTGGCCAAGGTGCTAGGCAAGTGGCTGATGCTTGTCGTCGACAAACTACTGGTTGGGAGGAGGCAAACATGTGCCATTCCATCCAGAACGATCCACGACAACCTTCACTTCATTCGCTACACCATAGACAGGATGGTTAATAATTCTGGCATGGGAGGGGTACTGATACATTTAGATCAGTCTAAAGCATTCGATAGGGTTGACCATCGCTATATGGGGGCGGTCCTCGAAGCGGCCGAGTTTGGCTCGGACTTCCACGGTTGGAAACATTAAATCGGTAGTTCGGATGAACAGCCATTTTTCAGAGCCGTTCAGCATCGGTCGTTCGGTCCGCCAAGGATGTCCCCTATCCTCCCTACTGTACTTTCTGGCCCTCGAGTTAATACTGCAGAAACTGGAGGCCCTGAGAGGCGTCCCGTGTGATCTAGTGTGCGGGAGGACAATAATAGTGTATGCGGACGGCATCACCGTCATCGTATCCTGTGACAGACATCTGCATCTAGTAGGTGATGCCATTAGATAGTACGAAGAGGTATTAGGGGCAAAAATAAACCGTGATAGGTCGGTCGGCCTGTAACTCGGCAGGTCGATGCTACCTAACAATGTCGTAGGACGTTGGACAGATGGCGCGGTGAAATTGCTCGGAGTCTGGTTGGGTCCAGAGATCCAAATAGAAAGAAACTGGGCTGAGGTTACGAGCAGGGTGGCCAATCTTACCCAGAAATGGGCCAAGAGGAAATGGGTGGAGGTAGCGAATGTGTTTATCGTATCCGTTATCACCTACCGCCTAACCGTCGTGCCTTTCCCAGATTCGTGTCTGGTCAAACTGGAGCGCCTGCTTTTCTGCTTTTATGGAGAGACAGAGGTCCGCTGGTCAGACGCTCTATTTGCTGTCCACTACCGCTAAATGGAAAGCTGGGCATGCCTTGGCTGAAAATGCGCAGACATACGCTAATGCTAAGACATCTCCAGCTCTACCTAAACGGTGAACTGTTCTAGTTGCCCTTCGTGAAACTAGTCTTCCCACAGTTCAACTCATTTAATGAACTGAACTCGTGGATCAAACGTAAACCGAGGTTGAGTGCTTGGCAAGCCGAGTGCCGTCTGGCTCTCTCGCTTCTCTTCCGAACGAGCAATGCGAGCGGCGGGCACTCCAACTCGTCCTTTTATAGAGGGTTAGTGACTGATAAGTGCGACGATGTCCGGGGGGAGATTCTGGGTTTCGATGACGGTCAACTCACCAGTCTGTTCCGGAGGACTTCTGGGCCGGGATCTGTGGATAACTACCAGAAATCCCTGGCCTGGCAGTGCTACCAAGGAACTCTGCCTGTTCGCGATTAACTCTTCAGGTACAGATACTGTTCTGCACGCTGCCGTACAATGTCCGTTGGTTTCGGATCTTTGGGTTTACGTAGAACACCTGCTGTCGCGTCTGGGAGGAGTACAATCCGCCATCAAGATTGTCCCTCCTCCTTCCCTTGGCCGGGAAAGGAAGACAACTTTTATCTACTTGGTGACTATAGCGAATGAGGTCGTGTGGTTGACGAGATTGAAAGGAATTATGACAGACAACTTTCTCACTGACCAAGGTTTAATAAACTATTTCTCATACCATCTCAAACGAAAAATGAGGTGAGAGAGAGAGAGAGAGATGTTACCGACGCTTGTGTTCAGGACAAGATGGATGCAAGTGACGCGATCGTTGAGCATGAATGTGGCCAACTTGAACGTCCTACCGTAGTCTCCTGTGTGAGAGCAATGCTGGGTCGTGGCTTGCGGGGGTTTTCATGTCTAACATTTCATCTTGTTGTCTCATCATTATACCATGTCTAATTTTTATGTTGTTATTTCTTTTTTTCCATCTCCCATTCAACCCTGTTGTAGACCCCTAAATGTTCTTGTGTGTCCCGTATTGTCCCGCTTTGTCGGCCCTAGTGGCCGATAAAGAACAAAATTTCTTACCGAACAACAACACAGAGGATTCGTTTATAGTGATAAAATGCTTCAGTAGACATAAGTTTACTCCCTCCATCAAATAAACATTACCTGTACAAGTGCAACTGGGTTCCACATCTCACATGTCGAAATGATCGCAGAACAATGTGAAATGAAGTGCTTTGCTCAAGAACACAACGTAGCGCCCGGTCTGGGAATCGAATCCACGATCTCGCAATCGTGAGTGCAACACCCTAACCACTAAGCCATGCGCCTTCACCGTGTATATGTCTTGATATTTATATTTTCTCCATAGTCTTCTACCTCAAATATAATACAGGTAAAAAGGGTTTCTATGATTGATAAGTTAGCAATGGTACAATAAGTTAGTGCAATTGTCAGCTACTGATGTGATGTAGTGGCCTTTATGTTTACCCAACGGTACGTAACCTTCTTACACCAATAGACGTAGAACTCAATTCAATCACGCTCTCTGTCTCTCACTCTCTCTCGTCCTCTCTCTCTCTCTCACGTCCTCTCTCTCTCTTGGCACACACACACACACACACACACTCGTTCACACACACATTAAGAATACAAATGGGCTAGAGTTTCACTACAGCTGTTTTAGAAGCGTTCGTTTTACTCTTTTACGTTTTTACTCTTTTACTTGTTTCAGTCATTTGACCGCGGCCATGCTGGAGCACCACCTTTCATCGAACGAATCAAACCCAGGACTTATTCTTTGTAAGCCTAGTACTTATTCTATCTGGCTCTTTTGCCGAACAGCTAAGTTACGGGGACGTAAACACACCAGCATCGGTTGTCAAGCGATGTTGGGGGGTGGGGGTGGACAAACACAGACATACAAACATATACACACATACATATATATATATATATATATATATACATATATACGACAAACTTCTTTCAGTTTCTGTCTACCAAATCGTTTACATTATTGCAAAAAATATTTATGGGGAGGTTCCATAAATTAAACAATTCTATCCAGTTTGTGCCAAAAAGGTTCGTCGTATTTTTTTGATACAAAATCTTTAGCCTTCAAAGTTTTTCCACGAAATGTCACCTCACATACGGGATACATTTGACCCTTGAGTTGTTGCGCTAGATTTCGCTCCTATTTGAGTTATTGTTTTATTACTTAATCACTGAATTGTTGAATATTGTGATTGTTTGAATTTGTTGAAAATTTTGTCTTCCCCATTTATGGGTGAAGCGGTGAACAACGTGATTATGAATACACAGGTACAAACAGGCAGTTATTCTGCAGTGACGGGCAAAAGCCTGTCGCTGAGCTGCTGCAAATTCGAGAATTGGAAGTCAAGGACAGGAACTTCAAGAAATTTAACACCTTATTGAAGAAGGAGGGAGACTGTTTAAGGCTGACACCGCCGAACGAAGTGACGGAGAATACAGAAAGTAAAACCATTACATATAGAACGTTGAATATAGCAACAAAATGGTGAAGATTGTAGCCGTAGAAGCGGTCAAGGAATGTTTGAAAGAGATAAAGGAGTTAACCATATTCTACACCAGAGGACGAAAGTTCGGCACGGTGGAGGTACGCTTCGTAAATGAGAACGAAGTAAAGAAATACTCCACCGTAACTTTAAAATCAGTGGAGTGGGCACTGTAACCTACTTGCGGTGGAAAACATGCAACCAGAGTAAGGATAGGGAGAGTGCCTCCCCCCCCCCCCCCCCCCGAAATTGACGCGGCATGGCTTGTAGCAGCCACCATCTACAATACAGAAGAAGACGCAGAAGTCCTGAAAATGTCGAAGACTGCGGAGGTGAACTGAGGGGATATGGACTAGAGATAATGGTCCATATCAGCCTACCAGACCCCCACAAGATTGTTGAGGAGCTCATTTTAACAGACGAAACCAGACTGAGAATTATTGTGGAAGGTAGACCTCAAATATGTTTTGCATGTAGAGTAAGGGGTCACATGAAAGCCAAGTGTCCCCAGAAACATGAACAGGAGAAGGCGGAGAAAGAGAGTCGGAAAGAAGAGATTGTAACGGCAGAGGAGGAAAAAGAGTTTACAGTGGTAGAAAGGAAGGGAAAAAACATCGAATCTCCACCTAAAAAGAAAAGAAACGCGGTGGAAAATAAAAAGTAAAAATGAAAAAAATGAGGAATCAACGGGAGAACGAACGCAAGGGACCAGAACCTTCAACAAGCAAAGAGGAAGAAAGACAGAAGAAGAGATTAGAACGTGAGAAGGAGCAACAAATAGAGATGGAAACACTAGCAACATGCGCAGAGAGTGAAGTGATACAGCCGAGAAAGCCACTGAAGGGGAAATACGAATGAGTGATGGTGCAGTACAGAAAGAGTGTGGAAATAGAGAAAAGAATTTCCAAGATGAAAGGCGTGACAAGGATTCAGCTGGCCGACAAGGAAGAGAACCGGAATGTAAAAGCAGTGTTGCTGGAAGATGAGAGAGCAGGAAGATTGAGAGAAATATTCGGAGACAGGATAGAGATAACAGCATTACGATTTAGATATGACGAATTACCATCACTGATAGAATTCAAGGAGTTAATAGATTTTATGACGTGAACACGATACAAACTGGAAATAATTACTGATTTTAAAAACAGCAAAACGGAACTTCCTTCTTTAGAGGTAGGAAAGCCACTTCATTATCATTATTTTCATAATTCATTCGTTAATTGTTGTATGTTCCCCACGTTTTGTGTTGTCTGTCCTTGTGGTGTCCCTTCTATATTAAGGCTTTATGCCAAAAAATAAAGAAAATACGAAATGTCGCCTCACTTCTGTTGAGTTTGGTCGTTTGTTGATCTGTGCGAAGTAAGTGTTAACAATTTTGTTGAACTATTTGTTTCGTTGAACTATTTGATTCGTTGAACTATTTGATTTGTTGAACTATTTGATTCGTTGAACTGTTTGATTCGTTGAACTATTTGATTCGTTGAACTGTTTGATTCGTTGAACTGTTTGATTCGTTGAACTATTTGATTCGTTGAACTGTTTGATTCGTTGAACTGTTTGATTCGTTGAACTATTTGATTCGTTGAACTGTTTGATTCGTTGAACTGTTTGATTCGTTGAACTGTTTGATTCGTTGAACTGTTTGATTCGTTGAACTATTTGATTCGTTGAACTGTTTGATTCGTTGAACTGTTTGATTCGTTGAACTATTTGATTCGTTGAACTGTTTGATTCGTTGAACTGTTTGATTCGTTGAACTGTTTGATTCGTTGAACTGTTTGATTCGTTGAACTTTTGATTCGTTGAACTGTTTGATTCGTTGAACTATTTGATTCGTTGAACTATTTGATTCGTTGAACTGTTTGATTCGTTGAACTGTTTGATTCGTTGAACTGTTTGATTCGTTGAACTGTTTGATTCGTTGAACTGTTTGATTCGTTGAACTGTTTGATTCGTTGAACTGTTTGATTCGTTGAACTATTTGATTCGTTGAACTGTTTGATTCATTGAACTGTTTGATTCGTTGAACTGTTTGATTCGTTGAACTGTTTGATTCGTTGAACTGTTTGATTCGTTGAACTATTTGATTCGTTGAACTGTTTGATTCGTTGAACTATTTGATTCGTTGAACTATTTGATTCGTTGAACTGTTTGATTCGTTGAACTATTTGATTCGTTGAACTGTTTGATTCGTTGAACTGTTTGATTCGTTGAACTGTTTGATTCGTTGAACTGTTTGATTCGTTGAACTATTTGATTCGTTGAACTGTTTGATTCGTTGAACTGTTTGATTCGTTGAACTATTTGATTCGTTGAACTGTTTGATTCGTTGAACTGTTTGATTCGTTGAACTGTTTGATTCGTTGAACTGTTTGATTCGTTGAACTGTTTGATTCGTTGAACTGTTTGATTCGTTGAACTGTTTGATTCGTTGAACTGTTCTTGTGTGTTTTTGTAACACATTTGTCTCTGCGTTTTGGCAGAGTTGTTAACGTTTCCCCCCTTGCTTGAGGGGGGAAACAGTTAATATTTGTTCGGATCATTACCCAAAATTTGCAAAAATGAGTGATTCCTCTTCAGAAGAGATAAACATGTATAGTGAGATGTTGGATAACGAATTAATGGATATGCCTGTCATCGAATGTGACCAGAGTAGAAAACTAACAATGCGAAACAAGAAAATACTGGATTAAAAAAGCAATTGTCAACAATGTTAAGAATAACCAAGGAAATACCAAAATAGATATGAATTATGGAAAAACGATCAACTTCGCCGCGGCAGCAGGAATTCAATTAGAAGAATAAAATTTAAACGAAAATGACTTGATCAAATACAATAATCTATTGGAAAGGGAAGATTATGAAATGAAGGGGACCCCCTCCTAGTGATATAATTCATAATACCAAGAGAAAGACAATCATTTATAAAACGTTTCTGATAAAGCAAAAAAAAAAAAAAAATTAGACATGGCCTCCAGAGAGGCAGTGGAAAAATGTCTCTGACCTATTTGGAAGGATACCACATACGTAGTGAGAGGCAGAAGGTTTACCACGGTGGAGGTGCGGTTTGACTCGGAGGAAAAAGCCAGGCAACACTCCACGGCAACTCTTAAAACAGCGGAGGTAGACTTTCTATCCACATAACTGGGAAGAAGGACACCAAGGATAAAAGATGCGGAAATACCACAAGAAGTAGATGCTGCCTGATTAGGCTTGGAGGATAAAATATCTATCCTCCAAGCCACAAGATTTAAAAAACAGAATTGGAAGGAACAGGCGTTAGAAATGATTATTCAATCTGCCCCTGCCGAGCTCGAGCAAACTGTAGATTTGATACAGGTGGGGGAGGACACAAAATTAAGGGTAATGGTGGAAGGTAGAAAACCGAGATGCTTCCAGCCCCAGCGGAAACAGGAGCCAGCTTCACCTTCAACTGAGGCAGAAGCTTCGAAGAAAGACACCAATAGTGAAGCTACCACTAAGACAGCTGCACCCAGGGAAGAGACAAGCAGAACAGCTGCTCCCATTGCGGCTGCACTTAGGGAGGGTATTGCACATCCACCTTCGGGAGTGGATGAATTGGTGCCTAAAACGTGAACCTTATGGAGGCAAACGGTAGTGATAACGTGGGGTGGACTGTTGTGGGATTCCCTGACAAAAAGAAGAAAAAAAGAAACCCAGACCCTGTACCCAATACAAGTACACAGCAAGCAGCACACAAAACTTACAAACTCCCCTTCCTTCCCCCCACAAAATCAAAACGCGGAAGAAAGAAAGAATTCCCACCCATATATGCAAGTGATCCACAGACACCCACCACCACCGGCACGTTTCCAGCTGAAGTAGATCGGAATTTAATGGTTGTAAAAGCCAATAACGATAGCTTATTGAATGAGCTAAAAAAAGATTTCAACTGCGATACAGTAGAAGCTGTTTGTCAAGAACTTGCCAAAATAACATAAAAATATATCAGAGAGATTATATGAACTATCAGATTCTTAAGTCTAAATACCACAAAGACATTCGCCTTCTAAGAAAGGACTTCACTCCCCAAATCTTTGAGGGTCTTACTCCGTAAGCCCCGGATAAAGGATAAGATGGGATTACCATCTCATCTTCACCCGTGGTAAATGCCCGTTATGTTCTTTTTCAATGTAAGATGCGTAAATGTGCGCGGCCTGGGGTCGGATTGAAAGCAAAGTCGCCTACTTAATGACCTCGCACAAGCGGGATAAGTTGGATCTGGCAGTTTCTACCGGAACCACACTAAATGGATTACGGATCTCTTCACCCCTCCTAAATGGCTATGAGAAATTCATTTCTCCATGTCAACCTGGCGGCAGGAGAGGATTTGCGATTCTACTCAGGAAGAGTCTGGCGTTAAAGACAAGAACAATCTTTGAAGACCCGGAGGGCAGGTTGGTCGTCCTTGATGTGACGTGCAACAGTGATAAGACCTTGAGGCTGGTGGCTGTCTATGCTCCTTGTAGTACTGAACAGTTGGACTATTTTAGAAGCCTAGAGAATTTTCTAGGAACGTCGCACACACTAATTTTGTTAAGAGACTTCAACATAATTTGCGATGCGCGAGTAGACTGTGTGGGCACGAGTTCAAATAGGAGGGGAAACCCAAGCCTCAGCAATCTATTCAGTCGTTTCCACTGTGGACATGGTCTAATAGCCACGGATCATCTATATCTTACTTAGACAAGATAATTGTTCGGATTAAAGATAAAGATTTAGTTGAGTGTTCATCACGTCAGCTATAGCGATCACAAACTTGTGACCTGCAGGCTAGACTTAGATTACGTAGACAGGGTCTTGGCTGCTGTAAACTCAGCAAGTCTTCTTACCACACAGCCACGCCTGCACCAATATACATACATACATACATACATACATACATACATACATACATACATACATGAGCTACTCAAGAAACAGTCTCCTCCTGATGATCTCTTATACAGCCCCAAAACAGCTGGGCTTTCTTACCTTAGAGAATACCTGAATGGAAAGCATTCAGCATAAAATAAAGACCATGTATTGGTATGTTGCTGGGAAACTTGACGAAGACAGTAGAATTGACACGAAGCCTCTCTTGGACACAAGACCACTATATCATATCACACTTTGAGGGCTATGCGCTTGCAATTCAGGAACAAGAGATTGCCACAAAGTACCTAGTGAACAAGAGAGAAAGTGAAACTCTTGTAATCCCAAGATGCAAGCACATGTATAGGCTATGTCATGTTCCTGTGGAAGACATCACGCATGTCATTAGCAGCTGTCCTAAAAGATCATCACGGTACTACCTCCCTAAGCAGCACGATGTTGTCGCTAAAACAGTTTACAATGCACTCAGCAAAACAGATTGTCCTGAAATAAACTTAGAAACTCCCTCTAATATGGAATACATTCATAAACACCAACTCAAGGAATGCTAGTGGAATATTCCCATCAAAACTCCTGTCAAATGTAAGCATGACGGCCGGATATTGTTCTTTGGGATAGAGGGGCAAAGGTATGTACCACCACAGAGGTAAGCTGCTCTGCAGACATAAATATCTCTTTGAAAATCAAAGAAAAAGAGGATATCTATGGACAAC
>NC_142951.1:19168370-19173370 GCF_046866305.1 Octopus bimaculoides | reverse complement strand
TTCACTCGATTGAGCCGGCCTAAAGCTCATAAAAGTTGCTCGTCCGGGTCGGTGCTGCAGTCTGGGCAAAGTAGATCATTGGCTAGGGAATTCAAATCTAGAAGTATTCCACAAATTTTGACTAATTTGAACTTTCTTAATCCAACTAAAAAGACATGGGCCCTCAGTAATGAATAGAAGATGGAAAGTCAATTCCGGAACAGAGGTAGGTGGATGACAAAGTTGGAGTTAGGGGAGGAACACGAGAAAGTTATGTGATAGTCATTTCAAATAAATGGGGATCGCTATCTGACGTATGCATGCAAATAGTGTAGAGTCTTTCATCTGATGTGCGACAGCTCCGCACAAATGAAACAAAATTAAATTTTGACGTCGGTAATGTTTACGTTATTAGCTGTTCATAACTGAAAATTCAATTTCGTTTCACTTGTACGAAGCTATTGTACATCTGCAGATAGACTCTGCACTATTTGCATATATACTTTCGGATCAGCGATTCCAATTCGTCTCGGGATGATTCGGATACATGATGTTGAAGAGCTGAAATCACATCGAAATATCGATATTGATCGTTCTCGTTTGCCTACGGGGTGAGTTGTCTCGCTTCATTTGAGGTTTTCACTGTTTTTTAACACTCGGTGTCTTAAACGAACTCTTTACTTCACGCAATCCCGCAACTATAAAGAACATAATCAAAACATATATTAAGTATGTGACACGGGTAATATATATATATAGAGGGTGTTCCAGAAGTCTTGGGCACATTTTGACATTGAATATCTCGAAAACTATTAAAGACACAAAAACGCATCTGATATATTCTGAAAGCCTGCAATTTCAAGTTTTTTTTATGGAATGTTCAAAGATGTTCAATGTGAGCACCGTTAGTCAAACAGTACACATCAAGCCGATGGTCCAATTCTTGCCAAACGCGTTCCAGCATTGCGTTGTCGATGGTTGCAGCACCTTTCGTTATTCGGGCTTTCAGTTCATCCACGTCTTTTGGAAGGGGGGGGCACATAGACCAGGCCTTTTACAAACCCACAGAAAAAGAAATCGCAGGGTGTGAGATCTGGAGACCTGGGAGGCCAGGGCATGAGAACGTCCAATACATCTGTCTGGCAGTGTTGTGTTCAGATACTGTCTAACCCTGAGGCTCCAGTGCGGTGGCGCACCATCCTGTTGGTAAATGAAGTCGTCAGAATCTCCCTCACTCAACTTATCCATTAACTAGTTTTCCAGCATGTCGAGGTACGTGTCACCATCTGAAGTTGAGGGGTGTCCTGTTCTCTTAGCTGGCACAAACACCCATCCTTCATGAATTTACCATGCCATCTCAATATGGACTTCCTTTCTGGTGCCTCTTTTCGAAATTTTGTGCGAAATGCACGTTGAACAAGTGTCCATGATTCAGTTTTTGTAAATTCAAGGACGCAAAACGCTTTTTCTGGTTGAGTGAACGCCATTACTGGATCTGAAAAAATATGAAAGCATCATTAGCATTACAAAAAAAAAACTTAATGAATTTAACTTTAAAATCATATCAGTTTCATCTTACTACCAATCATAGTTCAGCAGATATGAAGACTTGAAATGTGCCCAAGACTTCTGGAACACCCAGTATACACACACACACACACACACACACACACACACACACACACACACACACACACACTCACATATATATATATATATATATATATATATATATATATATATATATATACTACGGGCTTTTAATCAGTTTCTGACTACAAAATTCACTCACAAAGTGTTGGTCGGCCTGGTGCTATAGTAGAAGATACTTGCTCAAGGTGCCGCGCAGTGGGGATGAACCCAAAACCACATGGTTGCAAAGTGAGTTTTTCAACCACACAAGTATACCTGCGCCTATATCTAGTAAATTGTTACCCTCTTTTCATTTTTAAGAAAAAACATTGTTGCTTAGAGTATAAGATGCAAGGCACGTTATACAAGGAGTATAGTGTGGAGGTGAAGAAGAGATTTCGTCGCAAAAAGCTGGAGCACCTACACTGGGACAATGAACCAGTCCACAATTCCATCCTAGAATCCAACTACTTGACAGAAATGGGTATGAAAGGCTTGAGCCTCCACACAATACTCTTTCTATTACATGCTTTGTATCTTATACGCGATAGTTACTTTCTTGACAGAAATGGGTAAAAAGGCAGCGAGCTGGCAGAAACGTTAGCACGCCGGGCGAAATGCTTAGCGGTATTTCGTCTGTCTTTATGTTCGGAGTTCAAATTCTGCCGTGGTCGACTTTGCCTTTCATCCTTTCGGGGTCGATAAATTAAGTACCAGTTGCGTACTGGGGTCGATGTAATCGACTTAATCCCTTTGTCTGTCTTTGTTTGTCCCCTCTATGTTTAACCCCCTGTGGGCAATAAAGAAATAAGAAATGGGTATGAAAACTGTCCCTCATCTTCACCCCCTATAGTCGAGACCTTATTCCCTGTGACTTGTTCAAACTGAAGGACATGATGAAGGAAGACTTCTATGGGGGGTTAACAGATTGGCTGGAGCACTATTGAAAGTGCACTTAAGCCAGAGGATCCATCAACGTAGGATCCTCTGACTCCAATAAAATTTGTAAGTTTTGAGACAAATCCACCTTAGTAGCAGGATCGAGTAGATGTCTAGTTAGAAAAGGACAAGGTCACCGAGGACGACACCGAGGTCAAAGAAGAAGGGGAAGAAAGAACGACAGAATCCCGTCAACAACGGATTTCCAACTGTGATAATTGAGCCTTACTTTTGCCGTATAGCCTCCTCTCCTGATTTGAATTGATTTAGAGAACCATTGAAAACAATGATTCCCAACCGTGACAGTCCAGTCTCGAAGTTGCTGTTGTTGTTATCTGGACCCTGGTAATTTCCCAAATTTCACTATTTTGTGACTGTGGCATTCCTTCAGATCATTAGAGAGGGATTTATACTGTTCAGCTTACTAACTTACAGGAGAGCCGATATTTAACTTTGAAAGTAAGCTAGGATTCGAACTTACGAATGGCAAGTATAGAGATATGAAAAATCTGCAGATAAAGAGAAATCTGTAGACACAAAGATAGATAGACACATAAATAGAGGTAGAGATACAAATCCAGATATTGAGAGAGGTAGATAGAGAGAGAGAGAAAGAGAGAGAGAGAGAGAGAACGGCAAGAGTCAAAGAATGAGAGAGAAAGAAAGAAATTGAGAGGGAGAGAGAATAAACATGATACCCACCACTTGAATTCAATCCGCCTTCCCATGTATACATGTACATACATTCACACACACATACACACACACACACACACACACACACACACACACACACACACACACACACACACATATATATATATATATATATATACATATTTATACATATATGTATATATCTATATATATATACATACACTTAAATTACACACAAATATGTATTACACACACACACACATATGTATGTATAATATATATATATATATATATATATATATATATATATATGTACACACAAACACAAATTACACACACACATATATATATATTATGTGTGTGTATATATATATATATATATATATATATATATACATTACACATGTTATGTATTTTGTATATATATATATATATTTATATATATATATATATATATATAAACGTATGCAGACGCACATGTACAGATGTATGCTTGTAGCTACGGTGGTATGTAATTAGGTGTATATAAACATACACAAACACACACAGAAACACACACGCACACACACACACATATATATATATATATATATATATATATATATATATATATATATATATATATATATATATGTGTGTGTGTGTGTGTGTGTGTGTGTATGCATATTTTATGTATGTGTGAAAATACATAAGTCGATATTTATACACAGACGGGTATGTCGATATATACTCATACATGTATAGAATGTAATAATAATTACAACAGCCACAATACTACAATAATAATGATATATATATATATATATATATATATATATATACACCTGTGTACCTCTGTATACAAACAAACACTCTCACACACACATACACACATATACACACACATGATATGCCTAATGTTTTAGTAATAACGTGGAAGTACAATATGGAGGAAAAGTCACGAGTTTATAAAAATGTAAAATTGTTTTGCTTTTGCAAAGTCATGAACTCGTCGTAAGATGTTTATATTGTTTCATTGTATCTTGTTGGAGTTTGTATATCTCCTGCCGTTCACAAATACATAAGCACACGTACACACGTACAGACAAACACAAACACATGTGTACACACACGCACGCACATACACAAACACAGATACGCACATGTATAAAAACATACATATATATAAAAATACAAGCATGTATATATATATATATATATATATATATATATATATATATATACACATACAAACATACACATACATACACATATACAAATTATATATATATATATATATCATATATGTGTGTGCGTGCGTGTGTGTATGCATTTGTATATACATATATACGTACCTATATATGCACATATATTACCCAAAATACATATACGCATGTTATATAAGTATATATAGTATATATGTACACACACATATACACATAAATGCACACACACACACACATATACATATATATGGACACATATATATGTATATATGTATATATGTATGTACGTCCATGCATATTTATGCGTACATGCATTTCAATATGTATATATAAATATAGGCGCGGGAGTGGCTGTGTGGTATGTAGCTTGCTTACCACCCAAAGGGTTCCGAGTTCATTCCCACTGCATGGCACCTTGGGCAAGTGTCTTCTACTAAAGCCTCGGGTCCAACAAAGCCTTGTGAGTGGATTTGGTAGAGAGAAACTGAAAGAATCCCGTCGTATATATATATATATATATATATATATACAGACATCTGCATCTTATCCAAGCACCCAAATGACCCAACTCTAAGACAAATACGGGAG
>NC_142951.1:19158243-19160743 GCF_046866305.1 Octopus bimaculoides | reverse complement strand
GCTCATTTACTCAATTAATCACCTATTCCTATATGATTAGATGCTTCCACACCCTTGTTTTTGCAATTACTAACTCTTTCTATTTGATAATCTGTACCACTAATACATGTTCATGTATTCATCCAATACATTGGAATAAATAGACATACTGGAATGTTTACTTGCTGATGTCTGTCGATTTTGCGTCCTCTCCACTTTCTCATTTGCTATATATATATATATATATATATATATATATATATATATATATATATATATATATATATATATATATATATATATAATTAAGATTCAGTTGAATCTTAAATTGAAGCACCAAGCCACTTCGGTATAGTCCGCGCAGCTCGAAGTTAGGTGAATATAAAGCAAATAAGTGCAGAAACGTTAGCACGCCGGGCGAAATGCTTAGCGGTATTTCGTCTGCCACTGCGTTCTGAGTTCAAATTCCGCCGCAGTCGACTTTGCCTTTCATCCTTTCGGGGTCGATAAATTAAGTACCAGTTACGTACTGGGGTCGATATAATCGACTTAATCCGTTTGTCTGTCCTTGTTTGTCCCCTCTGTGTGTAGCCCCTTGTGGGCAGTAAAGAAATAGGTATTTCGTCTGTCTTTACGTTCTGAGTTCAAATTCCGCCGAGGTCGACTTTGTCTTCATCCTTTCGGGGTCGATAAACTAAGTACCAGTTGCGTACTGGGGTCGATCTAATCGGCTGGCACCCTCTCCAAAAATGTCAGGCTTTGTGCCTAGAGTAGAAAAGAAAAAGCAAATAAGTGACAAAGGAAGTCCAAGTATCAGTGCATTACGGCTGTTTCAAGCGGCTCCATTTCATTGATCATTGAAAGCATTACATGAATTTGAAATAAACTGTTCTCCTCGGACGCAGATGACTATATAGATGACATAAAGGATAAAACATTATTTTTTAGCAAAATATCATCAGTACAAGATACTAAAATAATTAAATTGTTTCAATTTGTTATTTTTGTGTATCAAGTAAGTACTCGGTGTAAAGAATTAAGGTTACATTTCCAACTAGTAGATACCTGTAAATAGAATAGAATATTTAGAATAGAAATGCTGGGCAAAGAAACCGCAACAACCCTCATCTGACATTTGCAATTGGAATGTCATTGAGCACCTTGTGTTAAGTTATCTACTATAATAGGTGGACTTTACTGACAATGGAACGATAGTCATTAGTTATCTCAACAAAATATATTTCTTGACTAAGTAAATTAAGCAATGATAATTGAATAAAGTTGTGTACATTTATATTTGACGCGTTCATGTATACTAAAAAGTGTAAAGACCATCGCTGTGGTAACTGTTTCAGAAGAGAAATCTCCTTATTTTCTATAAGTAGTGTTTCTCCTCCGAGACATTTACCGCAAAGATCTTTCCAAGTTTTATCACTATAGAATTTGCAGCGAAGGTTTGTCCACATTTGGTTGTACCCAGACGTATCAAACATAAATTTATACAGTTTTGCTTTAGAGATATCTATGTTTTTTCCAAGAAGCCGTACGTCAAGGTTTCCTTTTAGAAAACAGAAACTTTCATTAGAAGAATGAGGTGGAAAGCTTTTTGACTTTGGTATTAAAACATGTTTAAAAACGGCTTTTAAACTACCTTAAATCTATCATAGGTTTTCTACCTCACGCTGTATTGTACATATATATGAATTCATTATTTAATCTCTCGGCCAACGCGTATCCTGGTCTGTCTAAAGTTTCGAAGGGAAAGGTTTGATAACCGTGTATTAACTACATTAAGTTTATGATACATTTATTAAACACGATGTGTCGTTCGTAAATGTTTTTTTTTAATTAGATGATATTGTTGATGATGATGAGGATGATGATGAAGAAGATGAGAATAATGAAGATAATACTGGTGATGAGGAAGATAATGACGATAGTGATGATGAAGGTAAAGGCGATGAGGATGATAACAACGATGACGATGACGATAATGACGTCGATGATGATGAAGCTGATGATGATGAGGAGGAGGTGGAGGATTATAGAGGAGGAGGATTATAGATGGTGCTTGTAATTGCCGTGACGATGATGGTATTGATGTTGTTATTGTGACAGTGCTTAGCCTCAGGTCAACCCCGACAAAGCTATGATGATAAGCATTCCATCCGTGACCATCTTGTCTTTTAAGAGGTAATAAACAATCATCAAATAGCTGATACGTTTTGCATAATAAGAACGGGAAGGAGCGATTTGAGAAAGATTTCGCCGAGGTGGTAGTGATAATGGAAAGACGACTGCTTCAACGATGATAATGGTGATGATGATGGTGATGATGATGATGATGATGATGATGATGATGATGATGAGGATGATGAGGATGATGATGATGATGATGATGATGAGGATGATGATGATGATGATGATGATGAGGAGGAGGATGATGATGATGATGATGATGATGAGGATGATGATGATGAGGATGTTGATCATGATCATGATCATGATGATGATGAGGATG
>NC_142951.1:19145743-19150743 GCF_046866305.1 Octopus bimaculoides | reverse complement strand
GCCATATTCGAAGAAGTAGCGGTTTCGAAAACGTTATCATGGAAAGAAGGGTAGAAAGTAGTCGATCAAGAGGCAGGCAAAGCACGACATGTATGGAGGTTGTCAAGAGCTGATTGGAGAAGACTGACAAGGCAGCTGGAGAAGTCGCGCTTAATCGGGAAGACTTTCGTTGTCTTCAATGTGCTGCAGGTGGACGATGCATGGGGACGACGACGAGAGTCAGAAAAATAGTAAAACTTCAGTTACTGAATAATAAGCTTGTTTAGTTACTGGGGAGTATAAAAGATTCGTTGGTAAACTAGGTTTTTGTCTTTCCGTTTAGTGCAAAGATGTAAATACTTTGTTAGTTCGCCGCTGATGATTTGTGAGGGTTTCTCGACTCCGTCGCCCTAAATATATTCCTTACACACACACACACACACACACACACACACACACACACACACACACACACACACACACACACACTCAGCGTGAGCGATATAAGTGTACACAGAGAGTAAGAGAGAGTGTGATAAAGAGGGATCTTCTCTGCTGCTGGTTTGATAATTTTTACCCAATCAGAAAACAGGATTTGGAACCTAGCATTTGCTGCGTGATAGCTATCATGAAATGAAAGTAAAATACAACGACGAAGTTTTAAACAAAATGAAAGCAATCACATATCATATCAAGAAACAGAAGGGGGAGCAGTATACGTGAAAGATATATATATATATATATATATATATATATATATATATATACAGAGAGAGTGAGAGAGAGAGAAAGAGAGAAAGGTGAGAGAGGGAGTGATAAAGAGTGTGGTAAATATATAGATACAGAGCAAATAGAAAGATAGATAGACAAGGACAAAGAGAGAGAGGGAGAGAGAGAGAGAGAGAGAGAGAGAGAGAGAGAGAGAGAGAGAGAGAGAGAGAGAGAGAGAGAGAGAGAGAGAGAGAGAGAGAGAAAGATAGACAGTGGGAGATTTCCCGATGTAAAAGTTGAGTTATCTCATGTAGAAAATTATATTTTTTGATTAATTTTAACCGAAAACCTTGCTGTTGGGACACGGATTTCAAAACTCAATCTGTTTTCTTCGAGGACGCATCGTTTGGCAGCCTTTCTGTGATATACCCACATACATATATAATACACTCTTATCTATCTATCTATCTATCTATCTATCTATCTATCTATCTATCTATCTATCTATCTGTCTGTCTGTCTGTCTGTCTGTCTGTCTGTCTGTCTGTCTGTCTCTCTACATTATATATATAGTAAGTATATATCTAAATTTTGCACGACTCTTACTCTATCTGTTATTCCCCCTCATACTTTCTTCCTCTTTTCTTTCTCTCACTCTCCCCTCTCTCATATTTCTTGGCCCTCTCTTTAATTTCCATTTTTCCCTCTCGTCTATCTCCCCTGTACCTTTCCCTTTGTCTCTGATTTTTTTTCTAATCCTTCTAATCCCGCTGCCCCCTACCCCTCTCTCCTCCCTCCTCGTGACCGCTGTCCGGTCAGCCATGATCTTTCTTTCTTGGCCTGACTGCCGACCGCCAACACCTCTTATGACCATCTCCTATGTTCCTGCCTTTAGGCTTTCACTTCATACACGCCGGCTCAATTTGAATCGTTCTCTGTCGAAAGACATCTGTTGTTATTTTATTGTTGTTTGTATTCGTAATTGTATACCATATTCTCCGCTTTTGTCTTTGTTGCCATACACATGTGCTAGCTTTCTTACAAAAAAATCTAATGCTCTTAGCTTAGACTTTTTTGGGGGGCGGGTGGCAACCAAATCGAACTGTCTCAAGTGTAGTTGCCCGAAACAGTAACGGCTTCTGGTAACTTGACTGAAGAAAGAAGGGCACGAATGCCCGTCCTGTTTTGCCTGTCCTTCTAATTTTTGCTTCTTCTGTCCGCCCTTGTATCTATCTGTCTATCTGTCCGAATGTTTTATTGTCCTCTATTGCATTTTTGTTCCAATTTATATATATATATATATATATATATATATATATATATATATATATATATATATATATAAGCGTGACCGATCAAGTCGGTAGCCAAAGGAAAAAGAATGACAAAGGCTTAGATAGCCATGGGGCATGTGATAGTGGGATAAGAGAAAAAGAGAGAGTCGTGGAGGGCAGAGGGACAGAAGAAACGGAGAAGAGAGAGAGAGAGAGAGAGAGAGAGAGAGAGAGAGAGAGAGAGAGAGAGAGAGAGAGAGAAAGGAAGGGAGGGAGTTTAAAAAAGAGTTCTCTTTCTCTCTCCTCCCACTGAAATATGAAAATTCGAACTCATGACAGTTGGATAATTAGACCAGTTGTTGCAGTTATAAGAAACGCTTGTAGTTAGACGAGACATTCCACAATGTAAACCAGAAGAAGAATAAAACTAGATATGAACCAAAAGCAACAGCAAAAAAGCAGAACAACATAAATGAAGCAAAACAAAATAAAACGAACAACAAAAATCAAAAGTATCTGATATTTTAACGGACCTAATTCAATGATTAAATTAAAAGTCTTAATTATTTTAGTCATGTATGCAATGTGCAGTGTGCAATGTGCAATGGGCAGTACGTAATGTGCAGTATGCAATGTGTAGTGGTGTGCAAGAATTAATGTTCGCTTCTGAGATAAAACAAGAGAAAGACAAAACAAAAGAAATACATTACATAATGAATATACATACATATATAAATACGTATATTTGCACATATATATGTTATAAATATATATATATATATATATATATATATGTGAATGTGTGTGTGTATGTATACACACACACACACACACACACACACACATAACAAATATATAAAACAAAGAACGATTGAACTGCAATAAGAACAACAAAAATAACAATGAGAATAACATTACACTGATAGCAATGGTAAACACGACGGACAAAAAATAAGAACGAAATGTAGACGTATGTATATATCTGTATATGCTTATATATACATATATATATATATATATTTGCATCTATGTTTTTATACGTATACATATATATGTATACATGCGTGTATGTATACCTGTATATATGCGTGTTTATGTATACACACACACACGCATATATATATATATATACATGTGTATATGTATGTATACATACATATATATGTGTATATTTAATCATATATACATACATATACAAGTGTGTATATGATGTTTATCTGATGTGAACCTACAGATGTGACTCGATATATATATATCTGTCTATCTGTCTATCTGTCTCTGTATGTGTATATATATATATATATACATATATATATATATATATATACACCCACACCCACAGACACACAGAGTCGTACATATATCCATACATAACACATTCGTACATTCACAGAACAATACATACAAATAGCGTATATTCGCTATAATACAGAAGTTCCGTGAAGCACATGGACTCACCGAGAGAGATACAGTCATTTCGTGAGGGTGTACATATTTCCAGGTTTTCCAGTGTGTTATATAAGTTTAAGCGTGTATGTATGTATGAATGTATGTATGTACGTATGTGTGTGTGTGTGTGTGTGTGTGTGTGTGTGTGTGTGTGTGCATATATGAATGCATTTATATATGTATCTATGCATGTATGTACGAGCGTATGCGCTTGTTGAATGTGAGTGGGTGTATATGTATACACGCAGTTCACGGTTGACTAGATGAAAGTAGAGTTCTAATGTCTTAATATACAACAGCATTTTTAAATCTTATTTAATCCGCCGTCAGCTTTTAACTAAAATGCAGTTTTGGTAAGCACTTCTGACTTTTTTCTTACGCATCAAATCTTCCATCCTTTCTTAACTTCGCTTATTTTCCTGCTTTTGCAAACATACATTTGCTGTTATCCTCTCCAGTTTCGCCTACTTTGCTTTACAGTTCCTCTCACAATCTCTCTCTCTCTCTTTCTGTGTAGACTGTTTTCTGTCTCTCTATCTCTCTGACTCTCTGTCTGTCGCTCTGTCTTTCTGTCTGTCTCTCTCTCTGTCGCCTTCTTATTTCATTACCAAGCTCATACGTTCTTTATTGTTTCTATCTCTAAATATACTACGATACTTACATTACGGACCACTCTATCAGCTACTCGGCATTCGCTCGATATCACTGTCTTTCCTTATAACATATCTCTAACGCTGTCGGTATCTTTTCGGTTGTTGTCATAGGTTTCGTAGTTTTTCAATTTTGTTCCAATTGTTTTCAAATTTGTTTACACCGATTTAGTTTTGTAGGCTAAAAATGAAAACAGAATGCATTTTTGCTTATAAGAAGTTAATAGCTTTTAAAGTTTGCTAATTTTGGGTAATTTTAGCCAATCGAAAGCCGCCATTATGCACATGACCGTAAATCTCACATTGGTGTCCGCTTCTATAGTAACAAGAAAAGCGCTATTGTCCACCTTGTTTCTATTTTAACAAGGCCGTTGTACTCACGCCACTGAGGCACTATCACTAATGCAACCACTACCATAAGTTTTGACGAGGATTATTTTATGACAGACAGCTATCACGCAGAAAATGTCGGCTCCCGATTCCTTGTCTCCTGATTGGCTAAAACTTAGCAGGCGTTGAAACATTTGTATCATTTTTTATAAGTTTTATAATTAGAATTCAGCGTGAAAAATTACATCGATATACCCACTTTGGTAATTTCCAATTAATTTTCAAATTCTTAAATCTGTAACATTAATCGAAAAGATCCCGTTGTCGCCTTAGCATGTCATCTCTCTACTACAATATCGTGTCAGCATGTCACCTCAGCCATCTCAATGACAGTATATATATATATATATATATATATATATATATATATATATATATATATATATATATATATATGTATATATAGATGAGAGATAGATATTCTCCGTATAGAATTCACTTCGTAGCAGAAAAGCAAAGTCGACCACTGCAGAAGTTGAACGAAATCCCGCCAAGAATTATACACGGCGTGCTAACGAATCTGCCAGCTCGCCGTTTCGCCTAAACG